>NW_026111859.1:32500-297500 GCF_024679095.1 Eriocheir sinensis | reverse complement strand
AACCCCACGAGTTGCTCTTTGGAATCTGTTTCTAACTCAAGTCTGGTGCTGAACATCATCTAGTAGCACTATGATCATCATCAGTGCTCTTATAAATAGCGTCAAACTACCTGTGCTATTAGCAAGCAAAGGAACACTGTCATACTTTTTTCATATTGCTTCCACTTAATAAGTAGTGGAATGTATGTAATCGTATTTACAATAATACACGATGTACATATATATATAGTAATGACTACGTATTACGCATGATAACCATATGTATAGATGGAGAAAAATATATGCGGTTTATAATTTTGGCAAAATAGAAATATGAAAGAGACAAGGCGACAAAATAACATTATATTAGCTGGACCAAGTTGACATTTTATGATGAATATGTACTACACAGTATATAATAACAGTAATAACTTTTCCTAGAAGGTCCAGACCACAGGTAATGCCAGTACATCGTGTTCACTTGGGTGACCATAAGGACTGCAAACATGGACCTTCTACATACTATATGTATGTAAACATGCTGTTGTACAGTAATTATCAACGTGAAATACGTCTTGCCTCCATGGAACTGTACCATGCTCTTAGTTAATAATCATACTATCTATACATGTACACGTACATAACATTCTAATATATAATACAGTGATGGGAGAAATAGGGAGGGACACAAGAGTGATGAGGGAGGCGAGAAGTTAGGGGGAGAAGAGGAGGGATAACGAGAGCGAGAAGGGGGAGTAGTTGTGGCTAGGAATAGTTTGGGAGGGTGCAGGGGGGGGGGGCACACTTTCCTTCGAATGCGTCAACATGACTCGTCGGGTTTGTGTTATTTTTCACAAGTAAACTCGTCACATAAGACATATAGTAATGTGTTAGGTTAGCCATAAATTAGGTCCGGGTATTATAGGTAGTGTGCTGAAATATCATACTGATCCAAAGATTCGTTTAGGAGATATTTGCGAAAAACAGCGTTTGTCTGCCGCTGAAATGTATAGTAGGTGTTACGGGAGTTATGAATAGAGATCTTATGTGATTTTTCTACTTCGGTAATCATTACACTTTTAACTCTGAACTTTTTAGACTTTTTTGAGGTAGATTCTTAGAATAAAACCCTTAACAAGCAATTACTTCCCTCTATACCTCTCACATACAATAATGAAAATATATCTGTTCTGGTTGTAGGTATTAGAATATTTCAGTAACTATGAAAGAGTTGATAAAAGCGCTATTAGATTTCATTTTTCCTCCCATATGCACAGGATGTAAAAACAAACTTGTTAAAGGAGAATGATTTATTTGTACCATTTGCTTGAGTAACAGATAATCCTATTACCAATCGTTTTGTAGATACAGCTACTATTACCTATGGTCTTGCATTAAAAAAAAAAAAAAAAAACAATTGGGGAGGTATTAGGAGTTGAGTATGGCAATATTTTTATATTAACATCCAGCTATTTCAGTGATAGATGAAATAATACTTATTCCATTGCACAGGCAAATATTGCAGGAAAGACACTATAATCCAAGTGATTATTTTCGCTAAAGGACTTTCAGAATCACTAAAAAGAGACAGTCATCTAACATATGTAAAAAGAAATCGCAATACTCCATCCCAAGCAAACCCCCCCCCAAAAAGGAAAGCCAACACGCATTACAAACCTCAACAAACTAAGAACAAAACTCCCACAACAAAACTAACTAACAAGTTAGCTTGCAACAAACAAACGAGCTAGCTCCCTAATTAGCTTTTTTGCTAGTTAGCTAGCTAGTTAGTTAGTTAGTTAGTTAGTTAGTTAGTTAGTTAGTTAGTTAGCTTGTTTCTTTGTTTGTTTGTTTGTTTGTTTGTTTGTTTGTTTGTATGTTTGCTATTTAGCTTGTTATTTTGTTTGTTTGGTAGCTAGCTACCTTGTTTGTTTGTTTGTTAGTTAGTTAGTTAGTTAGTTAGTTAGTTAGTTAGTTAGTTAGTTAGTTAGTTAGTTAGTTAGTTAGTTAGTTTGTTTGTTTGTTTGTTTGTTTGTTTTTGTTTGTTTGCTAGTTAGCTTGTTATTTTGTTTGTTTGCTAGCTAGCTACCTTGTTAGTTAGTTAGTTAGTTAGTTAGTTAGTTAGTTAGTTAGTTAGTTAGTTAGTTAGTTAGTTAGTTAGTTAGTTAGTTAGTTAGTTAGTTAGTTAGTTAGTTAGTTTGTTTGTTTGTTTGTTTGTTTGTTTGTTTGTTTGTTTGTTTGTTTGTTTGTTTGTTTGTTTGTTTGTTTGTTTGTTTGTTTGTTTGTTTGTTTGTTTGTTAGTTAGTTAGTTAGTTAGTTAGTTAGTTAGTTAGTTAGTTAGTTAGTTAGTTAGTTAGTTAGTTAGTTTGTTTGTTTGTTTGTTTGTTTGTTTGTTTGTTTGTTTGTTTGTTTGTTTGCTAGTTAGCTTGTTATTTTGTTTGTTTGCTAGCTAGCTACCTTGTTTGTTTGTTTGTTTGTTAGTTAGTTAGTTAGTTAGTTAGTTAGTTAGTTAGTTAGTTAGTTAGTTAGTTAGTTAGTTAGTTAGTTTGTTTGTTTGCTAGTTAGCTTGTTATTTTGTTTGTTTGCTAGCTAGCTACCTTGTTTGTTTGTTTGTTTGTTTGTTTGCTAGCTAGCAACCTTGTTTGTTTGTTTGTTTGTTAGTTAGTTAGTTTGTTTGTTTGTTTGTTTGTTTGTTTGTTTGTTTGTTTGTTTGCTAGCTAGCTTGTTTGCTTGCTTGCTAGCTAGCTAGCTAGCTAGCTAGTGAGTTTGTTTGTTTGTTTGTTTGTTTGTTTGTTTGTTTGTTTGTTTGTTTGTTAGTTAGTTAGTTAGTTTGTTTGTTTGTTTGTTTGTTGGTTGGTTTGTTTGCTAGCTAGCTAGCTTGTTTGATTGCTTGCTAGCTAGCTAGTGAGTTTGTTTGTTTGTTTGTTTGCTAGCTAGCTAGTTTGTCTTTTAGTTTGTTAGCTAGCTAGTTTTGTGTTTGTCTGTTAGCTAGCCCGTTCGCTTTAATTGGCAGGCAGGCAGGCAGGCAGGCAGGCAGGCAGGCAGGCAGGCAGGCAGGCAGGCAGGCAGGCAGGCACACCTATTTACATGCCGGCACACCTACTTTCATAGAAACGTATTTGCAGCTTTTTAGTCATCCACCTGTCTACTGTTGGGCATGTAGACGCTTGCCCAGGGTTCCGGCGGGCTACTCGGTGGCGGGGCTGGTTCAACGTATCTGAAAAAGTGGGTCCAGTAAGAGAGGGCGCAACGTTATGATGAGGACGACAACGAGAAACAAGAAGAAGAAGAAGAAGAAGAAGAAGAAGAAGAAGAAGAAGAAGAAGAAGAAGAAGAAGAAGAAGAAGAAGAAGAAGAAGAAGAAGAAGAAGAAGAAGAAGAAGGAGGAGGAGGAGGAGGAGGAGGAGGAGGAGGAGGAGGAGGAGGAGGAGGAGGAGGAGGAGGAGGAGAGGGAGATTCCCACTTCCTCAGCCTTTCCCTTTCAAGTTCGTTCTGAGCCTGTCCCTCACCCTCTAACCCTACCCTTGCTTTCCTATACACTCCTGCACACTCCAAGAGACAATAGAAGGAGTGGATCAAGAAGGGGAGGCTTCTTTCTCTCTGTCTATATATTTGCCGTCTTTCTCATTATTGCTTTCTTTCTCTTTTTCTCCTCCTTTTTTTCTTTCTTAACCTTTCTATGTCATTCTTCCTCTCTTTCTTTTCCTGTTCCCGTCCAGACGTCGCTTTGTTTTGTCTATGTATTTTCCAATATAGTTTTCTCTCTCTCTCTCTCTCTCTCTCTCTCTCTCTCTCTCTCTCTCTCTCTCTCTCTCTCTCTCTCTCTCTCTCTCTCTCTCTCTCTCTCTCTTTTCATAAATATCCTGTTACTGATTTTACAAAGAATTGACAGGGACAGGGGAAATTATGGCAAAATGATGTTTCCGTAAGAACTGAAACAAACAAATTGGAGCTTACTAGTGGCAAATGAGGTGGTGGGGGAGCTGTGGGCGGTGGTGTTAACCATCATTTGGCTGGTGGTTGGGTGGGAGGTAAAAGATGGGATTGAGGAAACAAACAAACTAGTGTCAAATGAGGTGGATGGGGAGCAGTGGGCGGAGGTGTGAACCATCATTAGGCAGGGAGGGAGGGAGGGAGGAAACAGAAAGAAAGAAAGAAAGAAAATATAACTGAAGTAAAAAGTGTGCTACTATTCTCTTAGTGAATAAGAATGTGGACCTCAAAGAGGTCCGGGGTGGGTGGGTTAGGTCGGGCTCGCTCAGGCAGCGGCATTAACCACCGAAGCCGTACAGGGTGCGGCCCTGGCGTTTGAGGGCGTACACCACGTCCATGGCGGTGACGGTCTTGCGCTTGGCGTGCTCAGTGTAGGTGACGGCATCCCTGATGACGTTCTCCAGGAACACCTTGAGCACACCACGGGTCTCTTCGTAGATGAGCCCGGAGATGCGCTTCACACCGCCACGGCGCGCCAGACGACGGATGGCCGGCTTGGTGATGCCCTGGATGTTGTCCCGAAGAACCTTGCGGTGACGCTTGGCGCCTCCCTTTCCGAGTCCCTTGCCTCCCTTGCCGCGGCCAGTCATGGTTCAGGTGGGTAGCTCAACAGTGGGGTGAGTGTTGGGTTATCTTATGTGTTTTGTTTATTTGCTTTCCGTGTTCGTTCCTGCTTTACGTTGTGTACTTTTTCCTCGGTGGTCCTCTGTCCAGTATATTTTTTGTTTTCTTAAACCATGCGTGGTTTTTGTGATTCTCGTAGTTTTCTGTTATTTTCGTGAATTGTTCCGGACCTGGACCTAGCAGCAGCAAGACGTTCTCCCTACCTCTTCACTGCAGTTCCAGCCTACGGTCTCTACTCACTCGTCACTGGTCACCGGTCAAGGTGTCAGGGACTGAGTCGTGTCACTACAACCTTTTGACACATTGCAACCTTGTGTACCGGGACGCCGTCTATTAGGGATTGGACTGTCCGCCCTCGGTTGCAGGCGTTGCTATATCGCCATTTAGAGTGTGAATGTGTGTATGCATGGGCCATCCTTAGTACCTGCCGTAGTACGAAGCCGAACCCCGAGGGCAGTGCCACGAGGGGGCCCGCTAGGATAAGCGGGTGGTTATAGGAGGCGGCAGGTATCGTTTGTTAGATTAGTTAGTTAGTTAAGACCCAGAAGGGGCACAACGGCTGGAACACAGCTAGACATTTAATACAAAATAAAAAAAAAGGGTAACAAAAACTATCCTACGAAGAGCCGGCTGACCTACGGCAGCGGAGGGCTAAAGCCCGCCCACCCTCTAAAGGGCTCGGCAGGCGCCGCTGTCGCCCCTTGCGGGTCTTGGGGGACCTAACAAGAATCCTGTTTTTTCCTCTAACCACCCTATTATCCTAAGGGGCCCCCTCGTGGCACTGCCCTCGGGGTTCGGCGTCGTACTAAACCAGGGTCTAAGGCTCAAACACACAAACAAAAGACAAAAAAAAGCACAAACACAGAGCAGCAGGAAGGCTGCAGTCGCGTGTAACGAGCGACGCGTGACCAGTGACACGCAGACAGTGTACACTGGCACGGCAGAGCGCGGAGCAGGGTGAAGTGTGCAGCGCGGGGCAGGAAGTCGGCGTGCACGAGGTGGAAGGCGCGTGGTAACGCTGGCAACTCCGGGGAGTGAGTAACACGTAGTCAGGGAGCACTGACACGGTGACTCACAGCCTGGCAGTAGCAGAGCAGCTCAATCGCTCGCCCGCGAGAGCTGTTGCTAGAAGGTGGGGAAGAGGTGTACACGCTGCCAGGTCCGGGAACCCAATGCCGGTTTTTTTTATTTTTTTTTTTATTTTATTTTTTATTTTTTTTTTATTTAGAGAGAGAGAGGGGGTGAAGGAAAGAAGAGAGGGGGGTGAAGAAGGGAAAGGGGGGAGAAGAGAGAAGTACAGAAGGAGGTAGAAAGATGGTGGGCGTCCACCTGACAAGGACATATTTATTTATAGTTATATAATTTTACATGTTGATATATATATATATATATATATATATATATATATATATATATATATATATATATATATATATATATATATATATATATATATATATATATATATATATATATATAGTTATTTTATATTTACACAAAACTGAATTTGATAGTTGTAGGTGTTGGTGTTATGTAGGAGGTGTAGGTATACATTTTGTGTGTGGCGTGGTGTGGGTGTTTTGTTGTTTGGTATCTAGCTAGCTAGGTGTCGTCAGGAGAGATGAGGGGTCAGTGAAAGAGCGAGGTGGGGATGGTGTTGAGTGCAGCCAGGCTGCTGGGGAATGATTGGTGGTAGCGGCGAACGTTATGTGCATTGTCAGTGAGAGTGGTGAGGTAGGGTAAGCGGAGTGACTCGAGGCGGAGCCATGTTTTGACAGCTCGGTCGTGAAGTCTTACGTTAAGGGGGAGGGTTTTTGTGGCAGTGTGTATTTCCTCTGTGTTCATCGTGAGCGGGTAGTTTTGGTTCGTGGCGAACCGGAGTGCTTTATATTGGATGCGTCGCAGCTTCCCAAGCTGGGTGTTGCTTAGTGTGTGTATGGGGATGGGGGGGTAATCAAGGATAGGAAGGATAAGGGTTTTCACAAGGTGGAGTTTGATTTTCGGAGGCATCAGTTTGAACCGGTACAGCCTCGTGAGTTGACTGTTTGGCTGTGCTGGACATGCTTGTGATAGCCATTTGTAGATATGTGTAGTCCGAGGATCGATCCCCGTTGTTGTGTGTCATGTATATCTGTTGCGGTTAAGAGTTGTTCGTTGTTTCGGGATCCAAGTCTCATAACTTAGAATTTTTGTGTGTTTGTTCGGATACGCCATTTGGACTCGTAGGCGTTGAGGGAGTCGATTTCCCTAACTGTAGGCGCCTGAGCCATCCGGATGGACCTTCCGGGGTATCCGATTATTTGATTGACGTCGTCGGCGTATGAGATGTTTATGCCGCGACGTGTGGGAGGGGAGTCTCTTGTGTACAGTGTGAAGAGCGTGGGGGACAGCACACTGCCCTGGGGGACACCGCAGCCTAGGGCAAAGCTGTCGCCTAAGAAGTTTCCAATTCTTATCCTAGCCGACCGGTCATCTAGAAAGTCGCATACTAGCTTCTCTAGAATAACAGGAAGTCCGAGGTGTAAGATTTTGTACTTCATCCTTAGGTGACATACTTGATCGAAGGCCTTGGTGATGTCCCGCTGGACGATATGACACTGCCCCCCGTCCGCTTTTTGCTGAGCGAGTCTCGCTCACCAGAGCGAGGGCATGCGTGGTTCCTCGTCCTTGTCTAAAACTAAACTGTAAATCGTTGTGAATGTCAGAGTCTTCAAAAAAGATCCTGAGTCGGTGGTTGAGCACACGCTCGAATATCTTCCCCGGCACCTCGAGGAGAGATATCGGGCGGTAGTTGGAGGGGTAGTGGGGGTTTTTACTCCCCTTGGGAATGAGTTTGAGAGTGGCATTTTTAAACTTATCAGGAAAGTACCCCGCTGAGAGGGAAGCATTAAATATCTGTGTCAGGTAGTTGATGGCCTCAGGAGGGAGGTGGCGCATTATAGTTTTGTTGATGCTACTGTGGCCAGGGCAGGTCTTTTTCATGCGTCTAATGATGGTAGTGACGTGGTCAGTCGTGATGTCCAGCGTTAGAAAATTATTGTCAGCGTTAAGTCGGTTAGGGTCGGCAGTATCGTGAGGGGTTAGTCTGTGGTGGTTAGTGGCTAAAAAGTCGCGGATTTCAGTCTCAGTATCGTCATTGTCCCATTCTTTGTCCTCGTCAGTGAAAACGTCTGTCCAGTGGGCCCTGTGAAGAGCCTCCTTGTCAGCGGTGTCATAAACCTTGTCGCGGGTGGGGGTGAAGAGGTAGAGGGCGTTGGTCGAGTCCGTCCCCATCAGTTGTTTGGTCTTACGCCAGAAGGTGGCTGGATCGTGGTAAAGGGACGCTGTCTCTGCTATAACCTCGCCCCAGTGGGCGCGGCTGTCGCTCAGCAAGTGCTGGTGGAGTGTAAGTTGAAGCTGTTTGTGTTGTTCGTAAAGTCTGCTCGAGAGAAGAGGGGTCTGGGCCGTGTAGGGATCTGTATTGGGTTGGTGGAGAGGGTGAGGATGACGGGGATGTGGTCACTCATGGTCATGGGGCCTTGAGTGATGGCGATGTTATGATAGGTGTGATTGTTGATGAGATGATGTCTGGAGTGGTAGCTGTGTTGTGGGCTATGTATGTGGGGAAGTGGGGTCCAATGTGTTGAATTGTTCTGTGTGTGATGAGGTGTTGAATCTGTCGGCCTTTAGTGTTCGTGTGCGTGTAGCCGAGGGTTGGGTGGTTGGCGTTCAGGTCGGCAATCATATATACAGGGATCTGTCTCCGGAAGATTCTGGTGAAATCGGGTATGGGAAGGAAGTTCCTTGAAGGGAGCTGATAGAGGGTGGAGACGAGAATTTTGCCCGTGTGTGTGGTCAGTTCTACTTCAAGTGCGTCGGAAGTGAAATCGTCAATGAGTTTGAAGTGAAGGCCGTGTTTGATGGCAATCGCGGTGCCATCATTACGAGCGTTTGCGTGTTTTTTTCTGTGGACAGAGTATCCATGAAGTTTGAAACTGGCGCCGTCAGAGACGCCGTGGCCTTTGATGAGTATGATGTGGGGGTCCAGATCCCTGTATATATTGGTTAAGCCGAATTTGTGCATTGTCCAGCTCAGGACGTTGTGCTGTACGATTTTCAGCTCGTGACCTTATTGTTTCTGAGTTTATCTTTGTACAAGCTGTTGTCTAGGCCAGATGGGCGTGTGGGGGGAGCGATGAATTACATGCTCAGTGACGGTCGAGGAGGTGGATTTGAAAGAGGCATGCCGTTTGCCGGGCGCAAAGTTGGGGTGGTGAGGGGCAGGGGTGAGGAGGGGGGAGGCGGGGGGGGGGAGGTGGAGGGGGAGGAGGTGCAGGGGGATTGTGGTAGGGATGTTGTGGTGCTTGCTGGGGAGGCTGGTGCAGAGGAGCGGGAGGCCGCCTGGCTAGTGGGTGGAGAATCTTCTGCAGGGGGTATCAGCACCGCGATCTCCTGCAGGTCATGGGCAGGAGGTGGCTCAGCAGTGGTAGGAGCTTGGGCAGGTGCTGGTTGAGTGGCAGGGGTGAAAAGTTTTTGGGAGTCTGGAATCTCCGGGATGATGATGGGTGGGAGGTTGTTTGCCGTCAGAATCGAGTTCAGCGACGACTCGTAGCTAACTGGCGAGATCGCGTTTTGCGAGACCTTACTCGCCCACGCAAGAGGAACCCTTGCCCGCACATCTTCGGATGGGGCAATTGTATACTACACGGACGGATCTGTTGACCGAGAGAGAGGCAGAACAGCGGCGGCCTTCGTGAGCGGCGAGGAGACACACGGTTGGCGGACCGGCGACCACTGCTCTACCCTTCAGGCAGAGCTAGTGGCTCTCCTGACAGCGCTCCAGCACGCCCTACGCACCGACAACAAGGACATCAACGTTTACACTGACTCGATGACAGCACTTCAGACGCTCAGACGAGACAGGGTACGTGACAACATCAGACTGGTGACCATGACACTAGACACTCTGGCACGCCTGGGACGCGACGAGCGAGCCGTGACGTTCGCCTGGATACCCAGTCACGTGGGTGTCCCGGGCAACGAGGGGGCGGATGCAGCAGCCAAGCAGGCGCTGGACCAGGACCGGATCGCGATCGAGGTCCCTGTTAGCTTACAACAGCTAAAACGCACAGCGAAGAGGACTACAGGAAGGCGCGCGCTCGCGCTAGTGAAGGACGCTGAGGCAACCTCAGCGTCCCTTCATTGGTACGCCAACGCCACCGGCTACGAGACCGTTCCCCTCCCCTCCTCCTTGGCGAGGAGGGATAGGGTAATGATCCACAGACTGCGCCTCGGCTACCCGACCGTTCGCTCCCTCATAGCGGACTACGAGGGCGAGTTGTGCCTGCACTGCCTGGAGGATACGGACGACCCCCTCGTCCACTACCTCCTGGACTGTGCGCAGACAGGCCCGCTAAGGACGATGGCGGCCAGGAGGGGTTACACCCCTTGCGGAGAGAGAAGAACAGCTGCAGCAAGGATGGTACGGTACCTGACGGACGACCTCGGGACACTCACGAGGTTCCTCAGACAGAGAGAGCCTCCACGGTAAACGACGAGACAGCATGACTTTTTTTTTTTTTTTTTTTACCTATCTATTTATTTTAGTTTTATTTACTTATTTATTTATTTATTGATTTATTTTTATTTATTTTATTTTATTTATTTATTTATTTATTTATTTATTTTTTTTTGTTATTTATCTATTTTATTTATTTATTTATTTTATTTATTTATTTATTTATTTATTTATTTTTTATTATTATTATTAACATCATTACTATTATTAATATTACTATTATTTTAATTTTTATTCATTTATTTATTTATTTATTTATTTTATTGTATTTTTTTTTATTTATCTATTTATATATTTATTTTTTATTTATTTATTTATTTATTTATTTATTTATTTTTATTTTTTATTTTTTTTTATTTATTTTTTTTTTTTCTGCCAAACACCTTCGACTATACTTGCGTGGTTCGAATGACCCACTTTAAACAAATGATCCCTTTGCTATACAAAGGACTCTTCCAACTGTCACTTACTGTTCAATCTTTCGGTCTCATGCAATCCCCTCCGTTCCGCTCACCTCCTGTGGCTGGACCCCACTAAAAAGGTCTGTTTCTACTGCCTCCCACTTTACTTGCGTGGTTCGAATGACCCACTTTAAATAAATGATCCCTTTGCTGTACAAAGGTCTCTTCCTCCTGTTATCTTACTGTGCCACCTTTTACCCTCATAGAATCCCCTCCGTTCCGCTCGCCTCCCTCCGACTATCAGGGCTGGACCCCATCTAAAGGTCCCTCCGCTATACGGAGTACTTCTCAAACCATCCACTCTGCCAAATATACGTACAAACCACTGTCGCCCTCTGACTTCCTTAATTTCAAATATTCACACCTTTCAATCCTTGGGACCTGGAGTGGGGTTTTTTCGGTCGCTCATGGTACGCTGCGCGCTGGCCTTTGGGGCCGTGCTGGGTGCGGGTCTGGCGTTTTGGGGCGTGACGCGTCCGTGGCTTAGAGAGATCAAGAGAGAGGCGGGCCAGCCAATGGCATATAGCCCGCGAGGGCTAACAACCCTCGAAATTTAAAGGAAAGGAAGGGCAACCCACACCATTGGAAGCTCAGCAGCGGTCGAGGAAGGAGCTACTATCATCTCCTCACCTGACTCATCATGACGGACGAGGAGGACGGGACCATCTGAGCTGAGCGTCCCGGCACCAAAGTGTCCCGCTAGGGAGATGGAGGTGGACCCACCACGGCTGACGAGGAAGGAGACGGCAGCGGTGACCGCCGAGGTGACACCCCCAGTAGTGTCCCCGGAGTTACAAGCGCCAATGAAAAAGAGGACCAGGGACCAGACACCCGAGACGAGTGACGCGGCGACGACTACAGAGGAGCCAGCATCCTGCTAGGCTAGCTAGCAAACAAACCAACTAGCTAGCTAGCAAGCAAACAAACAAACAAACTAGCTAGCTAGCAAACAAACTAACTAGCTAGCTAGCAAACAAACAAACTCACTAGCTAGCTAGCTAGCAAACAAACTAACTAGCTAGCTAGCAAGCAAACAAACAAACAAACTAGCTAGCCAGCAAACAAACAAACAAACAAGCTAGCTAGCTAGCAGACAAAATAACTAGCTAGGTAACAAACAAACAAACGTACTAGCTAGCTAGCTAGCTAGCACACAAATAAACCCAGTAGCAAGCAAACAAGCTAGCTAGCAAACAAACACACTCACTAGCTAGCTAACAAACAAACTAGCAAGCTAGCAAACAAACAAACTAGCTAGCGAGTAAACAAACAAACAAACAAGGTAGCTAGCTAGCTTTATTTTTTATTTTTGTTGTGCAAGACCATAGGTAATAGTAGCTGTATCTACAAAACGATTGGTAATAGGATTATCTGTTACTCAAGCAAATGGTACAAATAAATAATTATCCTTGAACAAGTTTGTTTTTACATCCTGTGCATATGGGAGGAAAAATGAAATCTAATAGCCTTTTATCAACTCTTTCTTAGTTACTGAACTATTATAATACCTACAAACAAAACATATATTTTTATTATTGTATGTTAGAGGTATAGAGGGAATTAATTGCTTGCTAAAGCTTTTATTCTAAGAATTTACCTCAAAAAAATCGAAAAAGTTCAGAGTTAAAAGCGTAATGATTACCGAAGCAGAAAAATCATATAAAATATATATTCATAACTCCCGTAACACCTATGTGTGAATATACTGCTCCTGTATGGTTTAGGGTAGTAAAAGACATCAAAGATATAATCAAGAGAGAATCATACAATGTAATAAACTCTACTCATATACTGGCCAAAGAATATGCTTAAGATATTTCTCAAGAAAAAAAAATCAATCCTTATCAATGGCTTTTAGTTGCAGCAGAAGAGCAACTAGTGGGGTCCCCCGTCCGCTAGGGGAACCTACGGCGGAGCTATGTGCGTGGGTCTCCTTAAACTTTTTATTTTTTTTATTATTATTATTATTTTTGTTTTTGTTTTTGTTTGTTTTTTGTATTGTGTGTGTAATAATAATAATAATAATAAAAAATAAAAAGTTTAAGGAGACCCACGCACATAGCACGCTTCTGCTGTGGGCTCGGAGAGCGAATACACGCCACTTCTTCTTTCTTTCTTTGGGATTTACCACCTAAGAAGGGGGAACGGGCATTTGTCGGTATGACGGCCCGTCGCAGAGGGGAACCCGCCGCTGGCGTGCGGCGGGTGTGGGGAAGCCTCCGCCGCCGCCACAGCCACGAGTAAGAGCCGGCGAGCAGCGACGGAGGCACGGGCTCTCTGGGCAGGCGCCCAGCAGACACCCGTATCTGACACGTGCGAGCAGCCGACTGGTCGACTTGACCACTTAGGGGTGGTCCTAAGCGAGGATGACCCCACGGGTCAACCTCGCCTCCGTAGAAGGGCCACCCGGCCGCTCGCCCGAGGAGTGCTGGCGTTCCACTGCCCGCGCCCTTCTTCTTCTTCTTCTTTATTTTTTTTCCCTTTCGGGGAAACGGGCCCTTGTCACGATGGACGGCCCGTGAGCTGAACTGGCGAAGGTTTTTTTCAGGAGGTTCATCTCGGCGGTTCACACGTGTTGATAAGATGCACCAGAGCTTCATCGCTCAGGGCCATGATGAGCTCTGGTGCCGGTAGGCCGTCCGGGTTGTGGAGGAGATGTCGTGTGCCCCCACACTCGAGGAGGTAGTGGAGGAGCGGCTGGACGACCTCCTCCTCGCGGTGAGGGCACTCCACCGGGGCCGGGTCCTCTAGGTCCAGGAGTGAGGCACACCTGTACCCGAGGCGCAGGCGGTGGAGGTTGGAAGCCACTCGCCTGGGGGTGCCTAATGGGACAGGGCGGCTGCCGGAGCCCGTCGCCGAGGCATACCAATGGGCAGACGGTGAGCCGCCCGCCAGAGCCCTTTCAAGGTCCCTTACGACACTTGCTGAGGCATGGGCCTCCATGCCGCGCTTGAGCTGAGACATGCTCTGCGGTACGAGGCATGTTACAGTGGGAAGCAGTGTACCCTCGCCGGCAGCACGATCAGCAGCGTCGTTGCCCACCACGCCTGCATGGCTGGGCAACCAGTTAAAAAGGACATGACGGCCGGCCCTCCCCAGCTCCTGCAGCTGTGCGTGGATGCCCGTGAGGAGGGAGACGTTGTCGTCTAACAGGTCCTGGCACAGCGATCGAATGGCCGGCACCGAGTCGCAGTGTACCAGGATCGGGACCCTGCCCCCCTCAATCGCATGTCTGTGTGGCCCGCCGTGCAGAAAGCAGCCCCAACAGCCCCAGTGTGGTGATCGACGGAGCCGTCCGTGTAGTAGACGACTGCACCGGGCCGGGCCGCCCCCGTCTCTCTGCTCCTGGCCTCCCGCGCTAGCCTCTGCGGTGTGAGCAGGGCCTTCCTCGTCGGCAGCGTTCTGATGGTGGCCGTGAAGGTGGCCGGTGCCCACGGGGGAGGTGTGTTGTAGCCAGGGTGGGGCAGGTCTGGGTCCAGCAGAAAGCATCGGGAGAGGCGGATTGACCTGAGGTTCGCCGCCGCCCACGTTTTCCTATTGAAAAGGAGAGGGGCCTGATGGAGGGCCTGCTCCACCGAGGCCCTCAGCGGCTCCGATCCCCTGCGGCGCAGCAGTGTCGCCAGGTGGCCGACGGCGAGCTGCGTTACCCTCACGGTGACGGGGCTAAGCCGTACCTCCGCCCTCATGCAAATGCATTTCGTCCACCGTGGGGCCCCGATGATGGTGCGGATTGCCGCATTTTGGGCAGTCTCCAGAGGCCGGAGAGCAGCAGGGGCCACCGTCATGAGGCATGGGGTGCCGTGATCAACGCAGGCCCTCACCGCCTGGAGATAGAACAGGCGCAGGACTCGGTCACTGGCACCTCCGGCAGTCCTCGCCAGGGCCCGCATGATGTTAGTGCGGGTCACAACGGTGCGGCGAAGGTGAGCCGGGAATCCAGGGTGACGCCGAGATATTTGTAGGAGTGCACCCATGGAATCGGTGTGCCGTCAAGCTCGAAGGCCTCAGGGAGGAGACGGTGATTGATGGCCATGGCCTTCGTTTTTAGCCTGTTGATCACAAGGCCTAGCGACGCGCAGGTCTGTGAGAGGCGGCGGAGGAGACGAACGCTGGCCACGTGGTTCGGCCCGGAAACCACTATGGCCACGTCGTCCGCGTAAGAGAGGACGCGTGTGAATCTGCTCTGTGGCATGCTTGACAATTTTTCTGTCTGCGGACGTTCTACGTCCAGGGCGTGAGATCCTGTATAGACTACGGGACTCCGTGCCTGCTGACGGTGGGTCCGGCGGCGTTTACGCCGCTGGAAACTGCTCAAAACGCCGCTCTCCGCGTCATCGTCGGCGCCCCCATGTGGACTAAATGCGTGTGCCTTTTAGACCCTTCTTTTCTTGTATTAAATCAATTCTTTTTATCACTCATTAATTACTCAATAAATGATCTCACCGTCTCGTATCCTTGGTAGCGTGATCCGGCTTAAGTTGTTATTGGAGACTAGTGTTCGGGGATAGACAAGGGAAAATATAATTTACATTTATTTAAGATTAAATGAAAATAATTGCCTTACGCAATATTCTATGCTCAGACGATCATAACACTCTGGCATATTCAGCAATGGATACAACATATGACAAACGACATGTCTTAAACATAATACTACAATATGTGCTCAGTTGTTGCCAATAATAATAACACTCGTCGTTCCACAAGCAGTGGTTTGTATCTCTCTGCTTACGTCACAATCATTATGTACTCTCTTCACAAAATTCTAATAACATATTCCTATAGTATAATCTACTACAATTCATGGAAACACCCAATTATACCACACGCTGTGGTTTCCATTTCTGCTTAACATCGCAAACAAATAATCACTATCCTGTACCACTCACATTCCTACTACACATTTCCTCACAATATAATCTCCAGGACAATACAGTCGGTTTCCCTTAGATTCTCGAATTTCTACTCACGATTAAGATCACAACAGCCATTCTCGGCTGAGTGAGTAGCAGGTCTGCTTGAGGCGAGAACCAAGCTCGGTCTACCTATATCACTGATTTCTAGGCCACATTTTTCTTTGCTTTAGGCGGACTTACATCCTTGACACGCCCTTAATTTTCTACATAACCAATGGCCAACACTTCCTGTCACACTCATCTGCTCGCTCATTATGTTGTATTGTTTTACTTCTCCTGCTATTCGTGAGTCAGTCTTAAGACACTCCCACAGTGATTTTTCTGTTAAATTATTGGCTCATAACATGTCGCCACAACTGACGTCACAGGTCAGAGTCTTTTTCAATGGTTGTTCACACTTTCTGACCACGCCCACTGGGCATCTGTTTTCTGTATTTGAGTCTGGGTATCTGTTTTCCTTTACCCTCGTTGTTTCCTCTCTTTGGTACTTGAGATGCTTACACTGTTATATATGTCACTTTTTTGTTAGTGTTTGTCCTGTCAGATGTCTACACAGTTGTATACCTGCCTTTCCTCTCTGGGTATCTGTTTTCCTTTACCCTCGTTGTTTCCCCTCTTTTGTACTTGAGATGTTTACACTTATATATATGTCACCCTTTTTGTTAGTGTTTGTCCTGTCAGATGTTTACACAGTTGTATATCTCACTTTCCTCTCTGGGTATCTGTTTTCCTTTACCCTCGTTGTTTCCCCTCTTTTGTACTTGAGATGTTTACACTTATATATATGTCACCCTTTTTGTTAGTGTTTGTCCTGTCAGGTGTTTACACAGTTGTATATCTCACTCCTCTGTTTCCTCGTTTTCTGGGTCCTGACATACTTCCCCTTCCGGAAGATCTCGCCCCTGAGATCTCACAGGTGTTGGTGGAGAAGATACGCCTTGCAATGTCTGCAGTTGGTTCGAGTCTGGAATTAGGCGGCGTCGTGCGTAGCGTAGGACATAGGAATACCCCACGGCAGACGTTACCACCAGACTTTTTACTTCAGTTATATTTCCTTTCTTTCTTTCTTTCTTTCTTTCTTTCTTTCTTTCTCTCTTTCTTTCTTTCTGTTTCCTCCCTCCATCCTGCCTAATGATGATGGTTCGCACCTCCACCCACTGCTCCCCATCCACCTCATTTGACACTAGAAAGCTCCAGTTTGTCTCCTACCTCCCATCTTTTCCCTCCCTCCTGCCTAATGATGGTTCACACCTCCGCCCACTGCTCCCCATCCACCTCATTTGACACTAGTAAGCTCCAGTTTGTTTCCTCCCTCCCATCTTTTCCCTCCCTCCTGCCTAATGATGGTTCACACCTCCGCCCACTGCTCCCCATCCACCTCATTTGCCACTAGTAAGCTCCAATTTGTTTGTTTCAGTTCTTACAGAAACATCATTTTGCCATAATTTCCCCTGTCCCTGTCAATTCTTTGTAAAATCAGTAACAGGATATCTATGAAAAGAGAGAGAGAGAGAGAGAGAGAGAGAGAGAGAGAGAGAGAGAGAGAGAGAGAGAGAGAGAGAGAGAGAGAGAGAGAGAGAGAGAGAGAGAGAGAGAGAGAAAACTATATTGGAAAATATATAGACAAAACAAAGAGACGTCTGGACGGGAAGAGGAAAAGAAAGAGAGGAAGAGTGACATAGAAAGGTTAAGAAAGAAAGAGAAAGAAAAAAAGGAGGAGAAAAAGAGAAAGAAAGCAATAATGACAGAGACGGCAAATATATAGACAGAGAGAAAGAAGCCTCCCCTTCTTGATCCACTCCTTCTATTGTCTCTTGGAATGTGCAGGAGTGTATAGGAAAGCAAGGGTAGGGTTAGAGGGTGAGGGACAGGCTCAGAGCGAACTTGAAAGGGAAAGGCTGAGGAAGTGGGAATCTCCCTCTCCCTCCTCCTCCTCCTCCTCCTTCTTCTTCTTCTTCTTCTTCTTCTTGTTTCTCGTTGTCGTCCTCATCATAACGTTGCGCCCTCTCTTACTGGACCCGCTTTTTCAGATACGTTGAACCAGCCCCGCCACCGAGCAGTCCGCCGGAACCCTGGGCAAGTGTCTACATGCCCAACAGTAAACAGGTGGATGACTAAAAAGCTGCAAATACGTTTCTATGAAAGTAGGTGTGCCGGCATATAAATAGGTGTGCCTGCCTGCCTGCCTGCCTGCCAATTAAAGCGAACGGGCTAGCTAACAGACAAACACAAAACTAGCTAGCTAACAAACTAAAAGACAAACTAGCTAGCTAGCTAGCTAGCTAGCGAGCGAGCAAGCAAGCAAGCAAGCAAGCAAACAAACAAACAAACAAACAAACAAACAAACAAACAAACAAACAAACAAACAAGCAAGCAAGCAAGCAAGCAAGCAAGCAAGCAAGCAAGCAAGCAAACAAACAAACAAACAAACAAACAAACAAACAAACAAACTAACTAACTAACTAACTAACTAACTAACTAACTAACTAACTAACTAACTAACTAACTAACTAACTAACTAACTAACTAACTAACAAACAAACAAACAAACTCACTAGCTAGCTAGCAAGCAAGCAAGCAAACAAGCTAGCTAGCTAGCAAACAAACAAACAAACTAACTAACTAACTAACTAACTAACTAACTAACTAGCAAGCAAGTAAACAAACAAGCAAAAGAAACTCACTAGCTAGCTAGCAAGCAAGCAAGCAAACAAACAAACAATTAAACAAACAAACAAACAAACAAACAAACAAACAAGCTAGCTAGCTAGCTAGCAAACAAACAAAATAACACGCTAACTAGCAAGCAAACAAAGAAACAAAGAAACAAACAAACAAACAAACTAACTAACTAACTAACTAACTAGCTAACTAGCAAAAAAGCTAGTTAGGGAGCTAGCTCGTTTGTTTGTTGCAAGCTAACTTGTTAGTTAGTTTTGTTGTGGGAGTTTTGTTTTTAGTTTGTTGAGGTTTGTAATGCGTGTTGGCTTTCCTTTTTTTTGGGGGGGGGTTGCTTGGGATGGAGTATTGCGATTTCTTTTTACATATGTTAGATGACTGTTTCTTTTTTTAGTGATTCTGAACGTCCTTTAGCGAAAATAATCACTTGGGTTATAGTGTCTTTCCTGCAATATTTGCCTGTGCAATGGAATAAGTATTATTTCATCTATCACTGAAATAGCTGGATGTTAATACAAAAATATTGCCATACTCAACTCCTAATACCTCCCCAATTTTTTTTTTTTTTTTAATGCAAGACCATAGGTAATAGTAGGTGTATCTACAAAACGATTGGTAATAGGATTATCTGTTACTCAAGCAAATGGTACAAATAAATAATTATCCTTGAACAAGTTTGTTTTTACATCCTGTGCATATGGGAGGAAAAATGAAATCTAATAGCGCTTTTATCAACTCTTTCATAGTTACTGAAATATTCTAATACCTACAACCAGAACAGATATATTTTCAATATTGTATGTGAGAAGTATAGAGGGAAGTAATTGCTTGTTAAGGCTTTTATTCTAAGAATCTACCTCAAAAAAGTATAAAAAGTTCAGAGTTAAAAGTGTAATGATTACCGAAGTAGAAAAATTATATAAGATCTCTATTCATAACTCCCGTAACACCTATGTGTGAATATACTGCTCCTGTATGGTTTATGGTAGCAAAAGACTTCAAAGATATAATCAAGAGAGAATCATACAATGTAATAAACTCTACCCACATACTGGCCAAAGAATATGCTAAAGATATTTCTCAAGGAAAAAAAAAATCACTCCTTAGCAATGGCTTTTAGTAACAGCAGAAGAGCAACTCGTGGGGTTCCCCGTCCGCTAGGGGAACCTACGGCGGAGCTATGTGCGTGGTTCTCCTTAAACTTGTGTGTGTGTGTGTGTGTGTGTGTGTGTTCTTCTAATTCTAATTATAATTCTTATTAGCTAGCGCGAGGTGAGACTCCAGTATCGCAGTGCCTGTGCTGGCTGGCTGGCCCTGGTGGTTTTGCAATTAGTTTAGCTTACCCTCCCAAACGTTTTCTTCTTCTCCTCAGGGTCTACCTCGCCACCTAGCACCTGTGTGTGAGACCGGATGTTTAGGTTGGGTTAAACTATACCGTGTGAAGGTGAAGGTGAAGGTACAAACCGATGCATGCTTTCTCGGGTGAGGCAGGGGATCCTACATGACGTCAGTGAGTGAGTGACTGACTGACTGATTCATTTTACTCATTCCGGACCTACTCCACAGGCCACAGCGGGTCGGAGCCCACCCAGCTACTACCTACCTACCTACTTCATCTCGGCGGGGGCAGCGCCGCATCTGATCTGCACGACGGCCATCATCGTCTCAACGACCTACCTCCCGGCTCTGTTTTGCGTTTTTTTTTATTTGTTATGTTATGTCTTGTGGGTTGTTGTTATCGTCGTTGTCAGCAGAGGAGTCCCTTACCTGCCGTGAAGAAAACAAACAAACTAAGTGTGGGAAGCCTGCCAGACGTGGGGGTTGTTAATTGTTGTCATGACTGAGGGTCTTCTTCCTAGTAATATCAGCAGGAATTGACCTAGGAATGTCACTATGTAGTTGAGGGTGTGTGTCCAGAACTCTCTTTTTGGAAAAGGGTGTGGCTCCAAAGGGGAGCCGGATTAAACGGTACTGTTGTCGTCCCTGAAAGGCCGAGGGCGATTACTTCTTCTCGGTCTTCTTGGGCAGGAGCACCGCCTGGATGTTAGGCAGCACACCTCCCTGGGCAATGGTGACGCCGGAGAGGAGCTTGTTCAGCTCCTCGTCGTTGCGGATGGCCAGCTGCAGGTGGCGGGGGATGATGCGGGTCTTCTTGTTGTCGCGGGCCGCGTTGCCGGCCAGCTCGAGCACCTCGGCGGCCAGGTACTCCATGACGGCCGCCAGGTACACGGGGGCGCCGGCGCCCACGCGCTCGGCATAGATGCCCTTCCTCAGGAGACGGTGGATCCTGCCCACGGGGAACTGCAGGCCGGCACGGCTGGAGCGGGACTTTGACGTCCCCTTCACCTTTCCTCCCTTGCCGCGTCCAGACATGTCGACAGTGAGTGGTGGGGGCGTGGACTTGCGCTTCTGCTGTGGGCTCGGAGAGCGAATACCTGCCGCTCGCGGCTTTTTCGCCCTATATAGTGCAGCGCAGGATCGGAGGGCGGGGACGGCCGGGCGAGCCTGCCAATGGGAGCGCGTGCTGCCTCGCGTCCCCGCGATCCCGAGCAAGCGGCGCCGCCATAAAAGGGGAATCCAGGTGCGGCCCGGCAGAGACACGCCAGTCCTAGTCGACAGACCGACTTGGTCGGCTAGATTTCGATCGCCGATAGAGTCGGTCTGTCGGCTCCCTGCTACGGGCCGCCTTTGGCAAAGGCCCGTGCTCCCTCGTGCAAGAGGGAGCAATCTTCACCTCCGAACCACCTTGCTTTCGAAAGCTGGGCGAAGCATCGCTGCTGCACTGGAGCACTGTGTAACACAGGGCTCCCCTTTAGGCTGCTGGTACGCGGCTGCTACGGACATGGGCCGCTGGCGAGTAGGTATCACCCACCCTCGCCCCATCAGTATCCAGATGCACCGCCTGCGTCTCGGCTACAAATGCCTCTCAGAACTCGATCCTGAAGACGTCAGGTGGAGGGAATGCGAGCACTGTGACGAAGAACAAGATTGCCCGCTACTACATTACATCCTAGAATGCCCGCTCACGAGAGATCTGACCCCAAACCCTGAAGGCCACTCTGCCCCTGAACTCCTCTTCCACCTCGGAGAGGCGGCCCTGGAACAGCTCGTCAAACGATACCCGCCCCCTCGCTAATTTTTCATGCAATACACCTAACGGGCCGTCAATAGACTAGGGCCCGTTTCCCCTGGGGCCACCCAGGGTCAATCTCTCTCTCTCTCTCTCTCTCTCTCACTCACTCACTGAGCTGACCCACCAAGGGATGCATGGCATCAATAAGCGGACCGAGTCCCGCCAGTGCTCGCCAAACAGCGACCAAGGCTTGAAATCGCCAATGCTTCTCTCGGTCGTTTGTTGTCAGCTGCAGGGGATCACGATGAGCGATATATGCCTACATAGCAGCCGTCATCAGTAGTTAGTGATTCCGCCCCTCCGTTTATATTTATTTACTTGTTCTGGTAATTCCTGTCTTCCTGCCTGCATGTACTCCCCACATATTCCCTACTCGTGCACCCGCCAGTTGAAATAAGTTAAGAGATAAATCAAAGCCCCCCAATCAATTGATATGAGATTATGAAGCAGAAGGATATGTGGGAAAGGCAACAAGCCAGTGATCCTCCTCCTCCTCCTTCTCCTCCTCCTCCTCCTCCCCCCCTGCCCGCCCCAGTGTCTGTCTAAACTCTCTCCCGGAAAGTGACTTTGGCCCTGAGAAGGGCCTAGATATAGTGTCAGCAGATTGTAGTACTCAGACGGGCAACGCAACTGCAGTTCCGGGGACCATGCCTCGAACCGCAGGTGCCCCGCTCGGCTCTGCAAAATCCCGGGTCCCAAGCTGCGGAGGACGACGTCTTCGGCGGACCCGGCAGAAGCGCGGCCTATGCAGCCGCCCACGGAGGAGAGGACGACACCCCACGGAGAAGGACGGAAGAGGAGGCGCCGCAGACGGAGGAGGAGGACGGGACCCACGGAGCAGAGCGTCCCGACACCAAAGTCTCCCGCTAGGGAGATGGAGGTGGACCCACCACGTCTGACGAGGACGGAGACGGCAGCGGCGACAGCCGAGGTGACACCCCCAGTAGTGTCCCCGGAGGTACCTGCCAACAAGAAAAAGAGGACCAGGGACCAGACACCTGAGACGAGGGACGCGCCGACGACTACGGAGGAGCCAGCACCCCGCGAGGCACCCAGTAGCTGCCAGGCGACCCAGACCCCACGGATCTACACCTTCAGTGAGGGCGAGCTGGTGGATCTTCTGATCCGCTACGAGCACCTCACTGAGCAAGAGGAGGAGGCCAGGTTCGAGAGGATCCCGCACGAGACAGCCCTCCCCTTAGTGAGGAGGACACTCCGTGAAGGGAAGCCGCTCCCTGACTCCATCTGCACGGCCCGCCCACTGGATAACCCCCCACGCCACTTCGACCACAAGCAGGAGGTTGAGTGGGCGACATATGAGGAAGAAGACGTCTCGGAGGACGAGGTCGACGTCGGAGGCGTGGACGAAGACCTCTCCCTGAATGCAGACAGGGACCTCACCGACGAGGAGCTCGCAAGCTACTACGCCGGTGACCTGTGATTAAAAAGACATTTCCCCCATGTGTAATTTTTGATAAATTTGTACCAAGTGTAGTATATGTACTGTACATCGGGCAGGCTGCTAGTACAGAGCCTGCTTTGGTAACTGATTATTTTTGTAATTTTTCATGTTTATTTTTTCTGTATGTCTTATGTAAAGGTTACCAATAAACTATTAAAGCAAAAAGCACCAACCCAACACTCACTCCACTGTTGAGCTACCCACCTGAACCATGACTGGCCGCGGCAAGGGAGGCAAGGGACTCGGAAAGGGAGGCGCCAAGCGTCACCGCAAGGTTCTTCGGGACAACATCCAGGGCATCACCAAGCCGGCCATCCGTCGTCTGGCGCGCCGTGGCGGTGTGAAGCGCATCTCCGGGCTCATCTACGAAGAGACCCGTGGTGTGCTCAAGGTGTTCCTGGAGAACGTCATCAGGGATGCCGTCATCTACACTGAGCACGCCAAGCGCAAGACCGTCACCGCCATGGACGTGGTGTACGCCCTCAAACGCCAGGGCCGCACCCTGTACGGCTTCGGTGGTTAATGCCGCTGCCTGAGCGAGCCCGACCTAACCCACCCACCCCGGACCTCTTTGAGGTCCACATTCTTATTCACTAAGAGAATAGTAGCACACTTTTTACTTCAGTTATATTTCATTTTCTTTCTTTCTTTCTTTCTTTCTTTCTTTCTTTCTGTCTCTCTTTCTTTCTTTCTGTTTCCTCCCTCCCTCCTGCCTAATGATGATGGTTCGCACCTCCACCCACTGCTCCCCATCCACCTCATTTGACACTAGTAAGCTCCAGTTTGTCTCCTCCCTCCCATCTTTTCCCTCCCTCCTGCCTAATGATGGTTCACACCTCCGCCCACTGCTCCCCATCCACCTCATTTGCCACTAGTAAGCTCCAATTTGTTTGTTTCAGTTCTTACAGAAACATCATTTTGCCATAATTTCCCCTGTCCCTGTCAATTCTTTGGAAAATCAGTAACAGGATATCTATGAAAAGAGAAAGAGAGAGAGAGAGAGAGAGAGAGAGAGAGAGAGAGAGAGAGAGAGAGAGAGAGAGAGAGAGAGAGAGAACTATATTGGAAAATATATAGACAAAACAAAGAGACGTCTGGACGGGAAGAGGAAAAGAAAGAGAGGAAGAGTGACATAGAAAGGTTAAGAAAGAAAGAGAAAGAAAAAAAAAGGAGGAGAAAAAGAGAAAGAAAGCAATAATGAGAAACACAGCAAATATATAGACAGAGAGAAAGAAGCCTCCCCTTCTTGATCCACTCCTTCTATTGTCTCTTGGAATGTGCAGGAGAGTATAGGAAAGCAAGGGTAGGGTTAGAGGGTGAGGGACAGGCTCAGAGCGAACTTGAAAGGGAAAGGCTGAGGAAGTGGGAATCTCCCTCTCCCTCCTCCTCCTCCTCCTCCTTCTCCTTCTTTTTCTTCTTCTTCTTCTTCTTCTTCTTCTTCTTCTTCTTCTTCTTCTTCTTCTTCTTGTTTCTCGTTGTCGTCCTCATCATAACGTTGCGCCCTCTCTTACTGGACCCGCTTTTTCAGATACGTTGAACCAGCCCCGCCACCGAGTAGCCCGCCGGAACCCTGGGCAAGCGTCTACATGCCCAACAGTAGACAGGTGGATGACTAAAAAGCTGCAAATACGTTTCTATGAAAGTAGGTGTGCCGGCATGTAAATAGGTGTGCCTGCCTGCCTGCCTGCCTGCCTGCCTGCCAAATAAAGCGAACTGGCTAGCTAACAGACAAACACAAAACTAACTAGCTAGCTAACAAACTAAAAGACAAACTAGCTAGCTAGCTAGCTAGCGAGCAAGCAAGCAAGCAAACAAACAAACAAACAAACAAACTAACTCAGTTGAACGAACGAGCTAGAAAAGGAAGAAACCAACAAACCGACCGACCAACAAACAAACAAACAAACAAACAAACAAACAAACAAACAAGCTAGCTAGCAAGCAAACAAACAAACAAACAAACAAACAAACAAACTCACTAGCTAGCTAGCAAGCAAGCAAACAAGCTAGCTAGCAAACAAACAAACAAACTAACTAACTAACTAAGTAACTAACAAACAAACAAACAAACAAACAAACAAACAAACAAACTAGCTAGCTAGCAAGCAAACAAACAAACAAACTCACTAGCTAGCTAGCAAGCAAGCAAGCAAACAAGCTAGCTAGGAAACAAACAAACAAACAAACTAACTAACTAACTAACTAACAAACAAACAACAAACAAACAAACAAACTAGCAAGCAAACAAACAAACAAAAGAAATTCACTAGCTAGCTAGCAAGCAAGCAAACAAGCTAGCTAGCAAACAAACAAACAAACAAACAAACAAGCAAGCAAGCAAGCAAGCAAGCAAGCAAGCAAGCAAACAAACAAACAAACAAACAAACAAACAAACAAACAAGCTAGCTAGCTAGCAAACAAACAAAATAACACGCTAACTAGCAAGCAAACAAAAAAACAAAGAAACAAACAAACAAACAAACAAACTAACTAACAAACTAACTAACTAACTAGCTAACTAGCAAAAAAAGCTAGTTAGGGAGCTAGCTCGTTTGTTTGTTGCAAGCTAACTTGCTAGTTAGTTTTGTTGTGGGAGTTTTGTTCTTGGTTTGTTGAGGTTTGTAATGCGTGTTGGCTTTCCTTTTTTTTTTTTTTTGGGGGGGGGGGGTTTGCTTGGGATGGAGTATTGCGATTTCTTTTTACATATGTTAGATGACTGTCTCTTTTTAGTGATTCTGAAAGTCCTTTAGCGAAAATAATCACTTGGATTATAGTGTCTTTCCTGCAATATTTGCCTGTGCAATGGAATAAGTATTATTTCATCTATCACTGAAATAGCTGGATGTTAATACAAAAATATTGCCATACTAAGCTCGTAATACCTCCCCATTTTTTTTTTTTTTTTTAATGCAAGACCATAGGTAATAGTAGCTGTATCTACAAAACGATTGGTAATAGGATTATCTGTTACTCAAGCAAATGGTACAAATAAATAATTATCCTTGAACAAGTTTGTTTTTACATCCTGTGCATATGGGAGGAAAAATGAAATCTAATTGCACTTTTATAAACTCTTTCATAGTTACTGAAATATTCTAATACCTACAACCAGAACAGATATATTTTCATTATTGTATGTGAGAGGTATAGAGGGAAGTAATTGCTTGTTAAGGCTTTTATTCTAAGAATCTACCTCAAAAAAGTCTAAACAGTTCAGAGTTAAAAGTGTAATGATTACCGAAGTAGAAAAATCATATACGATCTCTATTCATAACTCCCGTAACACCTATGTGTGAATATACTGCTCCTGTATGGTTTATGGTAGCAAAAGACTTCAAAGATATAATCAAGAGAGAATCATACAATGTAATAAACTCTACCCACATACTGGCCAAAGTATATGCTAAAGATATTTCTCAAGGAAAAAAAAAATCACTCCTTAGCAATGGCTTTTAGTTACAGCAGAAGAGCAACTCGTGGGGTTCCCCTCTGCGGCGGGTTCCCCTCTGCGACGGGCCGTCCACAGTGACAAAGGCCCGTTCCCCCTTTTTAGGGGGTAAACCTAGAAAGAAGAAGAAAAGAAGAAGGCAACCCAACACTCACTCCACTGTTGAACTACCCACCTGAACCATGACTGGCCGCGGCAAGGGAGGCAAGGGACTCGGAAAGGGAGACGCCAAGCGTCACCGCAAGGTTCTTCGGGACAACATCCAGGGCATCACCAAGCCGGCCATCCGTTGTCTGGCGCGCCGTGGCGGTGTGAAGCGCATCTCCGGTCTCATCTACGAAGAGACCCGTGGTGTGCTCAAGGTGTTCCTGGAGAACGTCATCAGGGATGCCGTCACCTACACTGAGCACGCCAAGCGCAAGACCGTCACCGCCATGGACGTGCTGTACGCCCTCAAACGCCAGGGCCGCACCCTGTACGGCTTCGGTGGTTAATGCCGCTGTCTGAGCGAGCCCGACCTAACCCACCCACTCCGGACCTCTTTGAGGTCCACATTCTTATTCACTAAGAGAATAGTAGCACACTTTTTACTTCAGTTATATTTCCTTTCTTTCTTTCTTTCTTTCTCTCTTTCTTTCTTTCTGTTTCCTCCCTCCCTACTGCCTAATGATGATGGTTCGCACCTCCACCCACTGCTCCCCATCCACCTCATTTGACACTAGTAAGCTCCAGTTTGTCTCCTCCCTCCCATCTTTTCCCTCCCTCCTGCCTAATGATGGTACACACCTCCGCCCACTGCTCCCCATCCACCTCATTTGCCACTATACTATAAAAAAGCCTTTCTGGTCTCTCCGGCGCGGCTGAGGAACTCCTCCAGCGTTTCCGCTCAGGTGCCCACCACGGTGATGGCCAAGTGTTTCTCGCTTTGTTAAGCATCAATGAAGTATGTCGTAAATACTAAATGCAACAACAAAGCTGTATACGTTTGTAATCGTCAAGGTGTTTGTTCTAAAAGCAAATGACCATTATGTTTTTTTATTGGATGTGACACCTCAGCTCTGCGACGCTGCCGGCCCACGCAGCACATGGGTCACCTGGCTGGCGGGTCAAGGAGGGGGAAGGAAGGAGACGAGGGGATTATCCCATTGTGAAGGACAGGCCGAACTGTCAGGGAAAGAAGGAGGAGAAAGGTGGGAAGAGAAGGAAGGAGATGGGAAAGAAAACAAGAATAGAAACAGAGAGGAAAAAAGAGGAATGTGATAAAGGGAAGATACAAGTTAACAAAAAAAAAAAAACAGTAAAAAACAAAGGAAAAAACAAAGAATTGACGAAAATGGGGAGGAAGAAAGGAAGAGAATAGAAGAAAAAAAAGAAACGAAAGAGAAAAAGAGGATAAAAAATGAGGAATAAATTTAATGAGAAAGAAGAAATAAGAAGATAAAGAAAGAAAGAAAAAGAAAGAAAGAAAGACGCATGAAAGAGACAAAACAAATCAAATAAAAAGCAAAGGACAGAAGATAATCATTAAGGGAAAAAAAAAGAAAAAATAGATTAAATAAGAAAAAACACAAAATAAAAAAAAATAAGTGTGTGTGTGTGTGTGTGTGTGTGTGTGTGTGTTTGTGTCGCAGCCACTTGCAGTCGACGCGACGTGGACCCTCCACCCGCACCTCGCGAGCGACCATTTCGCCTCCGTTGTTGCACTCCCTGTCCCGCCGCCTGTGTTACCACAGCGGCCTCCTCGCTGGAACCTGCGCCGGGCTGACTGGCCTCGGTTCCGCGGGGCCGTCGCCCGTCGTCTGGCCGCCACCATCCGACCCGACGACCTCGAGGCGGCGGACGCGCGCCTGGTTGACGCCTTCACAGCAGCTGCTGATGAGGCGATCCCCCTCCTCCGGCCTGTGGCGGTGGTCCACCGTGACAGGTGGTACTATACCGAGGAGGTGAGGGAGGCGAACCACCGAGTCAACCAGGCCCGTAAGCTTAACAGGAGAGTCAACACGGAGGCGACGCGAGGCTTGCTGCGCGCTGCTGTCCGTCGCGCCAGGGAAACCGCCGACCGGGTGCAGGAGGAGCACTGGCTGGCGTGGTGCGAGGGACTTGACGGCTGTACGTCCGCTGCAGTCCTCTGGCGGAAGCTGAGGGCCGTCGCCGGGGGTGCCGTTGCGCGCCCAGCTCTACACCCACAGCCCCAGGCCGAGGCGGAGCGGCTCGTTGCCACCTTCTCCTCCCGTGCTGCTTCCGCCCGGCTTCCGGCCCACACTCGCGACCTGCTGAGGGAGGCGAACCCCGGGAGAGTAGCCGCCTTCAGGGAGGCCTGCCTACAGGCGCATGTCACTGACGCGCCTATAGAGCTCTGGGAGCTGGAGCGGGCCATCCCCAGGAAGGACACCGCCACCGGAGTCGACATGATCCGCTTCTGCTTCCTGGCGAACGCTGGCCCGGACATGCTGGCGGAGGTTCTGGGACTCTTTCACAGGTCCTTCGAGCTCGGTGCACTGCCAGCCTCCTGGAAGCTGGCCACCATCGTTCCCATCCCCAAGAGTGGAGACGGCTCCAACATCGCCCGATCTCCTCCTAAGCTGCCTCGGCAAGTGTATGGAGCGAGTCCTGCTTCCGCGCCTTCAGTGGGCGATGGGCCCCCTCCATCACCACCTCTTTGCCTTCCGCCGGGGCAGGGGCACCAGGGACTGCATCTCCACCCTCCTCTCTGGTGTCTTGGGGAGACGGGCGGTGGTGGTATTTCTCGACCTCGAGAAAGCTTTTGAGCTCGCCTCAGCCCCAGCCATGCTCTCCATTCTCGCTGAACGGGGCGTCCGTGGCCGCCTGCTGGCGTGGGTGGGCCATTATCTGGAGGACGGAGAGCGGCCGTCCGATTTCAGGGCCATACGTCCGCGATAGAGACTTTTGAGAACGGCACGCCTCAGGGTGGCGTCCTGAGCCCCGTGCTGTTCAATCTGCTCGTCGAGAAGTTGGCGGCCCTTCCGACGAGCGGAACCGCAAGAGTCCTATCGTATGCGGACGATGTGGCCCTGGTGGTGGGTGGCCCCAACCAGGTGGCCTGCGCCCGCCAGCTCCTCCGCCGGCTGACTCAGACGTGCGCCGCCCTAGGGCTGGTCGTCAACAGGACTAAGACAAAGGCCATGGCCTTCCGCCACGGCCACCTTCCTGAGCCCTTCGACCTCGAGGGTACGCCCGTGCCGTGGGTGCACACTTACAAGTACCGGGGTCACTGTTGACTCCAGCCTGTCCTTTGGCCCGCACATCGCCCGTGTGCGGGACGAGGTCCGGCGGCGCACTAATGTGATGAGGGCCCTTGCCAGAACAGCGGTGGGTCTGGGGACAGGGTCCTGCGGACTTTCTACATCCAGGGCGTTCGGTCCTGTATTGATTATGGGACGCCGTGCCTGCTGACGGTGGGTCCGGCGGCGCTTAGGCCGCTGGAGACAGCTCAGAACGCCGCCCTCCGCGTCATCATTGGCGCCCCCATGTGGACGAAATGCGTGTGCCTCCGGGCGGAGGCACGCGTGTGCAGCGTCGCCGCGAGAGTCAACCAACTCTCAGTGGGGCATCTGGCGGCGCTGCTCAGATGCATGGGGGCGGAGCAGCTCCGTGCCTCCGTCGGGCAGGCCCTCCTGCAGGACCCTCTCCTGTTCCGCAAGAGAACGTGGGCGACTGTGGCGGCGGCCACGATTCGCAATAGCGAACTCCCCCACGCCCTTGTGACGGCTGTGGACGCCCCCCACCCCACCTACGTTGCCCGCCCCCCGTGGGAGCCGCCTGCCTTAACAGCCACCATACGGCCGCTCGCCAAAAGGAAGGCCCTCCTCACCCCTCTGGAGTTGGCCAGGGAGGCAGACAGCAGAGAGCGGGAAGCAGCGCACCCTGGAGCCTCCGTGTACTTCACGGACGGCTCCGTCAACCACCAGACGGGGGCTGTCGGCGCTGCTTTTGTGTGCGGTGGGGTCACTGCTGTTTTTCGTCTGCCAGACGGTTGTTCCTCCACCCAGGCTGAGCTGGCAGCCATTGGCGGGGCGCTGGATCATGCAGTGGAAGGGGGTCGGGGCCCTGTCTTGATCCACTGCGATTCAGTCCATGAAATCCGATATCTGCTACAGGACCCACCGCGCGTCAACGTTTATCTCCTCACCTCCATCCTTGCGAGGCGGGCAGAGTTGAGAGGAGAGGGGGGCCCTGTAATAGTTTACTGGTTGCCCAGCCACTCGGGCGTGGCAGGCAACGAGGCGGCGGACGGCGCTGCTGCTGAGGCAACGCTCCTGCCTGCTGTCACGCGGCCTGTTGTGGTTAGCCTTGCCCAAGTGAAGAGGGCCATGGCCGCACGATCTGCTACTGGGGTCGTCAGGGAGCTGGAGGAGGCCCTGGCTGCGGGCTCGCCGTCCGCGTTTTGGTACTCGGCGGCCACTAACACCGGCGCCCGCCAGCTGCCGCCAAATCTGCCGAGACGGGAGGCATCCAACATCCGCCGCCTCCGTCTCGGCTACAAATGTGCGTCGGTCCTTCACCCGGATGACCCTGTCCCTGTCGAGTGCCCGTACTGCGAGGAGGAGGTCCTCCAGCCGCTCCTCCACTACCTCCTCGAGTGCGGTGCGACGCGCAATCTGCTTCGAAACCGAGGGGCTCAGCGCCAGCCTTGGTGGGGCCCTGGACGACAGGGCGCTTACTGCCCTAGTGCGGGCATATGAGCCGCCCAGGTAGGCTCTCTGTTCTGTATATATGGGCGTGTTAGTGCGTGTATGTATGTGTGGGTGTTTGTGTGTGAGTATGTGCGTGAATGAATTTTTAAGTCAGCTACAGGACGCCTGGTGCGCCTGTGCCCCAACCCACTTAGTGGGAAGGGGTGTTAACAATCTATATATGTGCGTACATTGGCGTGTGTGTGCGCGTGTGTATGTATTTCTGTACCTGCACACGTGCGCGCGGCGTGCCGTGTATGCACATATATAGCCCCAGCCATGACTGCGACGGGCCGTCGTAGTCGACAAAGGCCCGTTCCCCTTCTTAGGGGTTAATCTTAAAGGAAGGAAGGAAGGGGGCCGCTCGCCCGGTGATAAGCTGCCCCGCGCTGCACACCACACTGTGCACCCTCCACCTCGCGCCAGCCTCCATCACACTACTGCTCCTGCCTTGTACACTCCGTGTACGTGTACGTGTACACACGCACTGCCTGTGCTCTACCTGTTTTGGTATTAAGACCAGTGCTACAGCTGCCAATTAGAGACCCCCGCTCTTTTCCGACGCCGAACCCTGAAGGAGTGCCAGCGTAGGGCACGTCCACGAAGGGGGCCCTCAGAGGGCTGGTTATAGGAAATTGTGGGGTGGCCGTAAGGGACTCTGATAGGTGACAAAGACACGTAAGGGGCAACGACGGGCCCAGTCTGAAGACTATTTAGCCACCCGTTCGTTGTAGGTCACTGGCATCCAGCCCTCACCCCTCACCCTTAGCTAGCTGTGTTCCCGTTGGGGGCGGTCTTGTTTTTAGGGTCCTTAGGTTTTCTGCTTGTGCTCCTTCGTCATGGGAAAGCAGAAAGGCCGGCGTAAGTACGCCCCCCCGCCTGCTGGTACTGTTGCTACCCGCTCATCTCCCTCCCCTCCGCCCGCTCGTGGTGGTGTTTCCCGTTCCCGCTCTCCTCCCTCTCCTCCGCCCGCTCGCGGTGCGGCCTCCCGTTCCCGCTCTCCTACCTCTCCTCCGTGCTGCTTCCCGCCCCCTCTCTCCTACCGCTTCTCAGCACTCCTCTGCTGTCTCTGGCTTTGACCCCGGCCCCGCTGTTCCTACCCCTGCTGCCACTGCGTCTGTCCTCGGCGCCGGCCCTCCCCTCACTGACTCTGACTCCTGCCCTGGCAGCCCCGCTGACTCTGACTCTCGCCCTGACGGCCCCGCTGACTCTGACTCCGACTCTACCGGCCCTCCCCCTGCTGACTCTAACTCTAGCCCCGGCTGCTCCGCTGCTCCTCACTCCGCCTCCGGCCGTGACGTCCAGCATAAGCGTGCCCGCTGCTCCTTCTCCTCGTCCGCTGCCTCCTCGACTGAGGACTTGCCTCCTGATGAGCCCGCCGACCCCTCTGCTTCTCGGGCGTGTAAATCGCGGAGAGTTCATGATCGAATGGAGGACTCTGAGTCGGGGTCGAGCTTGACATCTTCCTATGAGTCAGAGATTGTCGTAGATGTCCTCGACGGGGAGACTGTTCCTTCACTCACCGCGTACACCATCAACGACCCTGCGGGTGATGACGGTTGGCAAACGGTGGGCCCCAAGCGATAGCGTCGCTCCTTACCGGCTGATTCTGCCTTGTCCGAGGGCGCTTCTACCTCGCTGCCCCCTCGGCACCCCTCTCGCCCCCAGTCACCTCTGCCCCCGCCACCTCGGACTATGAACGCCCCTGCCGCTGCTCAACCCGCTTCGCTGCCGAAGCTGCTCATTCCGGCGACTGTCGGCTTCGAAACAACCCTCGACCTCGCCGAAGCACTGGAGCAACAGCTGGGCGAACGCCTCTCGCTCAAGTTCCTGGAGTCGGGGTGTGTGTTGGTCACCCCTGCAGACAGTGCCCAGCACGACACCCTGCTCGCGGTGAGGGAGGTATCCGGCGTACCTGTGCAGCTGAGGGTGGCCCCCGGGGCGAACACCAAGGGCGTGCTGCTGGCATACCCTGTTGCCATGCCCCTCAAGCCACTGTTGCGCCATCCACGCGTGTTGGAGGCAGTGCGCTGCACTACCCGAGACGGGCCGACGCGCCAGGTATTCGTCACTGTCGCGGGGCCGCTGCCGGGCTCGTTGGACCTGGGGAGCTGGGGGACCTTCTACACGCGCCCCTACAGCAAGGAGCCCCTCAGGTGCTACAATTGCCAGCAGTTCGGCCACCACCGGGCCAGGTGCAGCCGTCCCCCGGTCTGCGGCATATGCTCTACCAGTCACGACACGGAGCGGTGCCTGTCAAAGTACAAGACTGGCCAGACCATCACCAGCAGATGCCCGAATTGCCAGGGCGAACACCATGCCTGGAATCGGGCCTGCGCCAACAGGCGAGAGCTGGTCGACAAACAGCGCACTGTCCAACAGCGCTGGGTCAGCACTCATCGCCCTGCTCCTCTCGGCACCTTCCGCTGGGGAACCCAGCAGCCCCCCGCGTCCACGGCTGCTCCAACGCCCCGCTTCCCCCAGGCTGCCCACCAGCCATCTCTTACACCCCCTTCACCAGCTCCGTACGAGGAGAGCTTCCCTCCCCTTACCCCACGGCATCTGCCACCGCCTCCACCGGCCCAGCTCCCCTCTCCCCAAGCGCCCAACGCCAGCCGCCAGCCACGCCCCCTCACTACAGCAGCTCCCACTGCCGCCCCTCCCGGCTGTCTCCTCATCACGAGGGAGATGATGGTGGGACTCTTGGAAGGCTTCGGGCATATTATCGCAACGGCACTCAAGTCGGACGTCGAGCCGAGAGTGTTTTCGGACGCAGCGCAGCAGGTGGTGGGAAATCTCTTCCCGGAAACGCCGGCCCAGCAAGCTGCCGTCCCTCCTGTGCAGGCTCCTTCCCCCGGCGGGCCATCATCAACCCCACCTACACCGACCCCTCGTGCTCTGAAGACTCCCCTTCCACCTCCTCCTGCCCCCGTGCACGCGAGCAGCTCCGCCCTCCTCCCAACCCCTCCGGCCGTTGCACCCAGCCAGCACCATCCGTTGGTAGCACCGCCCCCGGCTCCCACCTCCCTGAACGAGGGCAGGCTACCGACCCGGCCAGGGATGGCCCGGTACAGGCACTCCAGGAAGCTGTCCGTCTAAATGCACACCGCCTCACGGTTCTCCAATGGAACATCTGTGGCATCCGCGGTAGGTCCAACCTCCTGCGTGCTGCGATGGCGAGCGAATCTGTGGATGTGATTCTCCTGCAGGAGACGCTTCTTCCAGAACAACGCGTGCCCTTCTTCCGGGGTTACCAGTCTTTTTACCTCCCTGCCGTGGCCGGTCAGACACGCGGGTGTGGTATCTTGGTCAAGGATTCAATTCCTTGTTCTCGAGTGCGTCACCCCGTGGCTTGCGGCGACGGCGTGGAGGTATTGGCTGTCACCATCGCGCTTGCCCAGTTGCGCCTGAATTTCTATTGCATCTACTGTGGGCCGGCGGCGGAGGAGCCTGACTTCGGTGAGCTGTTCACGCTTGCCAGCGAGGAGCCCACCTTCATCGGGGGAGACTAACGCTCACCACGAACGTTGGGGAGATGCCAGGCGCAACCGGGCGGGGCGTCTCCTATCTGCCACCCTCGACGAGACCCCTCGGGTGTCTCTACTTAACACTGTTGAGCTGACACACCTAGCGGGGGGGGGGTTTAGACCTCTCCTTTGTGTCGAGGCCCTTAGGTGTAGACGCAACATGGTCGCTCCACCACCACCTCGTGAGCGACCACATCGCCTCCGTAGTCACCCTCCCGGTCCTGCCGCCTGTTCTCCCTCCCCGTCCTCCTGGCTGGAACTTCCGCAGGGCTGACTGGGATAAATTCCGCCACTGTATCACCACCCACCTGGCTGAAACTCCCCGCCCTGCCGGGGTTGACGCTGCCGAGGCCCGCCTGGTCGCCGCCTTCCACTCCGCGGCAGACTCTGCCATACCCGTCTCCCGGCGCACCACTTTCCACCACAGGGACAAGTGGTACTATGACGAGGAGATCCGGGAGGTAAACCACCGCGTCAACATGGCGAGAAGACTCAACCGCCGCCATAACACCGAAGAGACTCGACGCCTCCTGCGGGCCGCGGTCCGTATAGCCAGGACAACGACCGACCGGGTGAAGGAGGAGCGTTGGCTCGCCTGGTGCGCCTCCCTCGACTCCACCACTCCTATCTCCCTCCTCTGGCGAAAGATTCGCTCCATTCGCCGAGGGGCCGTTACCAGGCCGGCGCTTCACCCCCGGCCTCAGGAAGAGGCTGAACGCCTCGCCGAGCTCTTCGCCTCCCGTTCTGCCTCCGCTCGTCTCCCCCCTGCGGTCCAGTTGAGGCAACGCCGGGTCGACCCTCGACGGTGGCTGGCGTACCAGCAGGCTTGCCTCCTGCCACATCCAGCGGACGCTGCCCTTCTCATCCATGAGGTCCGGCTTGTTATTCCGGGCCGCAGCACCTCGCCAGGGGAGGACAAGATCAGCTATTCTATGCTGCGCAATGCTGGTCCTGCCATGGAAGCGGAAATACTCCACCTCTTCAACGCCTCCTACGCCTCTCGCACTGTCCCTGCTGCATGGAAGTCCGCTGCCATTGTCCCCATCCCGAAGGCAGGGGATGCCACGCAATACCGCCCCATCTCCCTCATCAGCTGCCTGGGCAAGACGATGGAGCGGGTGCTCTTCGCTCGTCTTGAGTGGGCGCTCGGTCCCCTTCATCGCCATCTCTTCGCTTTTCGCCGGGGCAAAGGCACGCGTGACTGTATATCGACTCTCCTGTCGGGAGTTGTTGGCAGCAAGGCGGTGGTGGTCTTTCTCGATATCGAGAAGGCCTTCGAGATGGCCTCCACTCCTGCCATTCTCTCCATATTGGCTGCAAAGGGCGTGCACGGTCTCCTGCTCAGCTGGGTCGGGCAGTACCTGCAGGGTCGGACGGCGACTGTCCGCTTTCAAGGCACCTCCTCCACTTCGAAGGCCTTCGAAAATGGGACGCCGCAAGGAGGCATTCTCAGCCCTCTACTCTTCAACCTCTTGGTGGAGCAGCTCGTACGCCTCCAGGGGAACGGGCAGGCCCGGGTCCTGAGCTACGCGGACGACATCGCCATCGTCGCCTCAGGACCCAACCACGTGGCTCGGGCCCGCGCCATGCTCCGCCGCCTCCTTGTCTCCTGCAATGAGCTTGGCCTCGTGCCCAACCCGGCCAAGTCGAAGGCCATGGCCTTTGGTTATGCCCTTCCCCCTGACCCCCTCTACATCGACGCCATCCCCGTGCCTTGGGTCCCTCAGCTCAAGTACCTGGGCATTCTCCTCGACTCCCGCCTTTCCTTTAAGCCGTGCTTAGCTTCCGTCCGAGCAAAGATGGTCTCCCGCATTAACATCATGCGGGCCATGGCAAGTCCCTCCTGTGGGGCCGGGAACCGCGTTCTGCGCTCCTTTTATGTTAGCGCTGTCCGGTCCTGCCTTGACTACGCTGCTCCATGCCTCTTCACGCTGCCTCCCTCCTCCTTGAACCCGCTCGAGACTGCACATAACTACGCACTCGGAACCCTGCTCGGCACCCCCCGCTGGACTAAATGCGTGTGTATGCGGGTAGAGGCAGGCATCTGCTGCGTCGCCGAGCGTGTCCAGCAGCTCGGTGTGGGCCACATCGTCACCCTGCTACGCAATGCGGAGGCGGCTCCCCTTGCTGAGCGAGTGCGGCGGTCTCTCCACCATGCCCCACTCCTCTTTCGGCGGCAGACATGGCAATCCGGCGTCGCCCGGGTTATCAACGAGAACGGTCTGGCGCACATGCTGACAGCGCCCCTTGACCTCCCCGTGCCAGCCTATGTTCCCCCTCCACCCTGGAGACCCCGCTCCTTTCTTCTCTCTCTCCGGCCCCTTCCTGCTAAGAAAGCACTCCTTTCCGCCGAGGAGCTTCGGCGCGAGGCCTTGGGGCGTGTCGCTGGTGCGCCTCCTCCCCGTACAGCCGTGTACTTCACCGACGGCTCCATTCACCACCTGACGCGGGCTGTTGGGGCTGCCTTTGTGAGTGGGGGAGAGACTGCCCTTTACCGCCTTCCCGATGGAAGCTCCTCCACGCAGGCGGAACTGGCGGCCATCTCGATGGCCCTTCTCCACGCTGAAGAGTCGGCAGCGGGGCCTGTCATAGTCTACTCGGACTCGATGAATGCCCTCCAGGCCATCGACCGAGACACCTTTGCTGACAATATCCGCCTCATCACCTCCATCTGGCGAACTCTGGAGGCCTTAGAGGCTGCTGGCCGACGCGCAACACTTGTCTGGTTGCCAAGCCACTCGGGTGTTGAGGGCAACGAGGCAGCTGATGCAGCGGCGAAAGATGCTACCCTCCTCCCTGCAGTTACCATCCACCTGCCCCCCAGTCTCAGCCACCTCCGAACCACCTTGCTTTCGAATGCTAGGCGAAGCATCGCTGCTGCACTGGAGCACTGTGTAATACAGGACTCCCCTTCAGGCTGCTGGTACGCGGCTGCTACGGACATGGGCCGCTGGCGAGTAGGTCTCACCCACCCTCGCCCCATCAGTATCCAGCTGCACCGCCTGCGTCTCGGCTACAAATGCCTCTCAGAACTCGATCCTGAAGACGTCAGGTGGAGAGAATGCGAGCACTGTGAAGAAGAACAAGATTGCCCGCTACTACATTACATCCTAGAATGCCCGCTCACGAGAGACCTGACCCCAAACCCTGAGGGCCATTCTGCCCCTGAACTCCTCTTCCACCTCGGAGAGGCGGCCCTGGAACAGCTCGTCAAACGATACCCGCCACCTCGCTAAATTTTTCATGCACTACACCTAACGGGCCGTCAATAGACTAGGGCCCGTTTCCCCTGGGGCCACCCAGGGTCAATCTTAAAAGGAATGGAATGGGCAACCCGTGCATTTTGGACCTGCTGCTTTCGCCCTGACAAGACGTCTGCCCCGCTTGCTCCAGTACAAGTCACGCCTCGCCGCTCGGTAGTGTCGCCCGCCTTTCACCGTGCGCTGTCCACCCCGCGCACGCTGGCCGGCCGCTCGCCCGGTGATAAGCTGCCCCGCGCTGCACACCACACTGTGCACCCTCCACCTCGCGCCAGCCTCCATCACACTACTGCTCCTGCCTTGTACACTCCGTGTACGTGTACACACGCACTGCCTGTGCTCTACCTGTTTTGGTATTAAGACCAGTGCTACAGCTGCCAATTAGAGACCCCCGCTCTTTTCCGACGCCGAACCCTGAAGGAGTGCCAGCGTAGGGCACGTCCACGAAGGGGGCCCTCAGAGGGCTGGTTATAGGAAATTGTGGGGTGGCCGTAAGGGACTCTGATAGGTGACAAAGACCCGTAAGGGGCAACGACGGGCCCAGTCTGAAGACTATTTAGCCACCCGTTCGTTGTAGGTCACTGGCATCCAGCCCTCACCCCTCACCCTTAGCTAGCTGTGTTCCCGTTGGGGGCGGTCTTGTTTTTAGGGTCCTTAGGTTTTCTGCTTGTGCTTCTTCGTCATGGGCAAGCAGAAAGGCCGGCGTAAGTACGCCCCCCCGCCTGCTGGTACTGTTGCTACCCGCTCATCTCCCTCCCCTCCGCCCGCTCGTGGTGGTGTTTCCCGCTCCCGCTCTCCTCCCTCTCCTCCGCCCGCTCGCGGTGCGGCCTCCCGTTCCCGCTCTCCTACCTCTCCTCCGCCCGCTCGTGGTGCTGCTTCCCGCCCCCTCTCTCCTACCGCTTCTCAGCACTCCTCTGCTGTATCTGGCTCTGACCCCGGCCTCGCTGTTCCTACCCCTGTTGCCACTGCGTCTGTCCTCGGCGCCGGCCCTCCCCTCACTGACTCTGACTCCTGCCCTGGCAGCCCCGCTGACTCTGACTCTCGCCCTGACGGCCCCGCTGACTCTGACTCCGACTCTACCGGCCCTCCCCCTGCTGACTCTAACTCTAGCCCCGGCTGCTCCGCTGCTCCTCACTCCGCCTCTGGCCGTGACGTCCAGCATAAGCGTGCCCGCTGCTCCTCCTCCTCGTCCGCTGCCTCCTCGACTGAGGACTTGCCTCCTGATGAGCCCGCCGACCCCTCTGCTTCTCGGGCGTGTAAATCGCGGAGAGTTCATGATCGAATGGAGGACTCTGAGTCAGGGTCGAGCTTGACGTCTGAGTCAGAGATTGTCGTAGATGTCCTCGACGGGGAGACTGCTCCTTCACCCACCGCGCCCCCCATCAACGACCCTGCGGGTGATGACGGTTGGCAAACGGTGGGCCCCAAGCGACAGCGTCGCTCCTTACCGGCTGATTCTGCCTTGTCCGAGGGCGCTTCTACCTCGCTGCCCCCTCGGCACCCCTCTCGCCCCCAGTCACCTCTGCCCCCGCCACCTCGGACTATGAACGCCCCTGCCGCTGCTCAACCCGCTTCGCTGCCGAAGCTGCTCATTCCGGCGACTGTCGGCTTCGAAACAACCCTCGACCTCGCCGAAGCACTGGAGCAACAGCTGGGCGAACGCCTCTCGCTCAAGTTCCTGGAGTCGGGGTGTGTGTTGATCACCCCTGCAGACAGTGCCCAGCACGACACCCTGCTCGCGGTGAGGGAGGTATCCGGCGTACCTGTGCAGCTGAGGGTGGCCCCCGGGGCGAACACCAAGGGCGTGGTGCTGGCATACCCTGTTGCCATGCCCCTCAAGCCACTGTTGCGCCATCCACGCGTGTTGGAGGCAGTGCGCTGCACTACCCGAGACGGGCCGACGCGCCAGGTATTCGTCACTGTCGCGGGGCCGCTGCCGGGCTCGTTGGACCTGGGGAGCTGGGGGACCTTCTACACGCGCCCCTACAGCAAGGAGCCCCTCAGGTGCTACAATTGCCAGCAGTTCGGCCACCACCGGGCCAGGTGCAGCCGTCCCCCGGTCTGCGGCATATGCTCTGCCAGTCACGACACGGAGCGGTGCCTGTCAAAGTACAAGACTGGCCAGACCATCACCAGCAGATGCCCGAATTGCCAGGGCGAACACCATGCCTGGAATCGGGCCTGCGCCAACAGGCGAGAGCTGGTCGACAAACAGCGCACTGTCCAACAGCGCTGGGTCGTTACTCATCGCCCTGCTCCTCTCGGCACCTTCCGCTGGGGAGCCCAACAGCCCCCCGCGTCCACGGCTGCTCCAACGCCCCGCCTCCCCCAGGCTGCCCACCAGCCATCTCTTATACCCCCTTCACCAGCTCCGTACGAGGAGAGCTTCCCTCCCCTTACCCCACGCCATCTGCCACCGCCTCCACCGGCCCAGCCCACCGCTCCCCAAGCGCCCGACGCCAGCCGCCAGCCCCGCCTCCTCACTACAGCAGCTCCCACTGCCGCCCCTCCCGGCTGTCTCCTCATCACAAGGGAGATGATGGTGGGCCTCTTGGAGGGCTTCGGGCGGATTATCGCAACGGCACTCAAGTCGGACGTCGAGCCGAGAGTGTTCTCGGACGCAGCGCAGCAGGTGGTGGGAAATCTCTTCCCGGAAACGCCGGCCCAGCAAGCTGCCGCACCTCCTGTGCAGGCTCCTTCCCCCCGCGGGCCATCTTCAACCCCACCTACGCCAACCCCTCGTGCTCTGAAGACTCCCCTTCCACCTCCTCCTGCCCCCGTGCACGCGAGCAGCTCCGCACTCCTCCCAACCCCTCCGGCCGTTGCAACCAGCCAGCACTATCCGTTGGTGGCACCGCCCCCTGCTCCCACCTCCCTGAACGAGGGCGGGCTACCGCCCGGGCCAGTGATGGCCCGGTACAGGCACTCCAGGAAGCTGTCCGTATAAATGCCCACCGCCTCACGGTTCTCCAATGGAACATCTGTGGCATCCGCGGTAGGTCCAACCTCCTGCGTGCCGCGATGGCAAGATAATCTGTGGATGTGGTTCTCCTGCAGGAGACGCTTCTTCCAGAACAGCGCGTGCCCTTCTTCCGGGGTTACCAGTCTTTTTACCTCCCTGCCGTGGCCGGTCAGACACGCGGGTGTGGTATCTTGGTCAAGGATTCACTTCCGGACGAGACCCCTCGGGTGTCTCTACTTAACACCTGTGAGCCGACACACCTAGCGGGGGGGGGGTTTAGACCTCTCCTTTGTGTCGAGGCCCTTAGGTGTCGACGCAACATGGTCGCTCCACCACCACCTCGTGAGCGACCACATTGCCTCCGTCGTCACTCTCCCGGTCCTGCCGCCTGTTCTCCCTCCCCGTCCTCCTGGCTGGAACTTCCGCAGGGCTGACTGGGATAAATTCCGCCACTTTATCACCACCCACCTGGCTGAAACTCCCCGCCCTGCCGAGGTTGACGCTGCCGAGGCCCGCCTTGTCGCCGCCTTCCACTCCGCGGCAGACTCTGCCATACCCGTCTCCCGGCGCCCCACTTTCCACCACAGGGACAGGTGGTACTATGACGAGGAGATCCGGGAGGTAAACCACCGCGTCAACATGGCGAGAAGACTCAACCGCCGCCATAACACCGAGGAGACTCGACGCCTCCTGCGGGCCGCGGTCCGTATAGCCAGGACAACGACCGACCGGGTGAAGGAGGAGTGTTGGCTCGCCTGGTGCGCCTCCCTCGACTCCACCACTTATGTCTCCCTCCTCTGGCGAAAGATTCGCTCCATTCGCCGAGGGGCCGTTACCAAGCCGGCGCTTCACCCCCGGCCTCAGGAAGAGGCTGAACGCCTCGCCGAGCTCTTCGCCTCCCGTTCTGCCTCCGCTCGTCTCCCCCCTGCGGTCCAATTGAGGCAACGCCGGGTAAACCCTGGAAGGTGGCTGGCGTACCAGCGGGCTTGCCTCCTGCCACATCCAGCGGACGCTGCACTTCTCATCCATGAGCTCCGGCGTGCTATTCCGGGCCGCAACACCTCGCCAGGGGAGGACAAGATCAGCTATTCTATGCTGCGCAATGCTGGTCCTGCCATGGAAGCGGAAATACTCCACCTCTTCAACGCCTCCTACGCCTCTCGCACTGTCCCTGCTGCATGGAAGTCCGCTGCCATTGTCCCCATCCCGAAGGCAGGGGATGCCACGCAATACCGCCCCATCTCCCTCATCAGCTGCCTGGGCAAGACGATGGAGCGGGTGCTCTTCGCTCGTCTTGAGTGGGCGCTAGGTCCCCTTCATCGCCATCTCTTCGCTTTTCGCCGGGGCAAAGGCACGCGTGATTGTATATCGACTCTCCTGTCGGGAGTTGTTGGCGGCAAGGCAGTGGTGGTCTTTCTCGATATCGAGAAGGCCTTCGAGATGGCCTAAACTCCTGCCATTCTCTCCATTTTGGCTGCAAAGGGCGTGCACGGTCTCCTGCTCAGCTGGGTCGGGCAGTACCTGCAGGGTCGGACGGCGACTGTCCGCTTTCAAGGCACCTCCTTCACTTCGAAGGCCTTCGAAAATGGGACGCCGCAAGGAGGCATTCTCAGCCCTCTACTCTTCAACCTCTTGGTGGAGCAGCTCGTACGCCTCCAGGGGAACGGGCAGGCCCGGGTCCTGAGCTACGCGGACGACATCGCCATCGTCGCCTCAGGACCCAACCACGTGGCTCGGGCCCGCGCCATGCTCCGCCGCCTCCTTGTCTCCTGCAATGAGCTTGGCCTCGTGCCCAACCCGGCCAAGTCGAAGGCCATGGCCTTTGGTTATGCCCTTCCCCCTGACCCCCTCTACATCGACGCCATCCCCGTGCCTTGGCTCCCTCAGCTCAAGTACCTGGGCATTCTCCTCGACTCCCGCCTTTATTTTAAGCCGTGCATAGCTTCCGTCCGAGCGCAGATGGTCTCCCGCATTAACATCATGCGGGCCATGGCAAGTCCCTCCTGTGGGGCCGGAAACCGCGTTCTGCGCTCCTTTTATGTTAGCGCAGTCCGGTCCTGCCTTGACTACGCTGCTCCATGCCTCTTCACGTTGCCTCCCTCCTCCTTGAACCCGCTCGAGACTGCACAGAACTACGCACTCCGAACCCTGCTCGGCACCCCCCGCTGGACTAAATGCGTGTGTATGCGAGTAGAGGCAGGCATCTGCTGCGTCGCCGAGCGTGTCCAGCAGCTCGGTGTGGGCCACATCGTCACCCTGCTACGCAATGCGGAGGCGGCTCCCCTTGCTGAGCGAGTGCGGCGGTCTCTCCACCATGACCCCCTCCTCTTCCGGCGGCAGACATGGCAATCCGGCGTCGCCCGGGTTATCAGCGAGTACGATCTGGCGCACATGTTGACAGCGCCCCTTGACCTCCCAGTGCCAGCCTATGTTCCCCCTCCACCCTGGAGACCCCGCTCCTTTCTTCTCTCTCTCCGGCCCCTTCCTGCTAAGAAAGCACTCCTTTCCGCCGAGGAGCTTCGGCGCGAGGCCTTGGGGCGTGTCGCTGGTGCGCCTCCTCCCCGTACCGCCGCGTACTTCACCGACGGCTCCATTCACCACCTGACGCGGGCTGTTGGGGCTGCCTTTGTGAGTGGGGGAGAGACTGCCCTTTACCGCCTTCCCGATGGAAGCTCCTCCACGCAGGCGGAACTGGCGGCCATCTCGATGGCCCTTCTCCACGCTGAAGAGTCGGCAGCGGGGCCTGTCATCGTCTACTCGGACTCGATGACTGCCCTCCAGGCCATCGACCGAGACAGCTTTGCTGACAATATCCGCCTCAGCACCTCCATCTGGCGAACTCTAGGGGCCTTAAAGGCTGCTGGCCGACGCGCAACACTTGTCTGGTTGCCAAGCCACTCGGGTGTTGAGGGCAACGAGGCAGCTGATGCAGCGGCGAAAGATGCTACCCTCCTCCCTGCAGTAACCATCCACCTGCCCCCCAGTCTCAGCCACCTCCGAACCACCTTGCTTTCGAATGCTGGGCGAAGCATCGCTGCTGCACTGGAGCACTGTGTAACACAGGGCTCCCCTTCAGGCTGCTGGTACCCGGCTGCTACGGACATGGGCCGCTGGCGAGTAGGTATCACCCACCCTCGCCCCATCAGTATCCAGCTGCACCGCCTGCGTCTCGGCTACAAATGCCTCTCAGAACTCGATCCTGAAGACGTCAGGTGGAGGGAATGCGAGCACTGTGACGAAGAACAAGATTGCCCGCTACTACATTACATCCTAGAATGCCCGCTCACGAGAGACCTGACCCCAAACCCTGAGGGCCACTCTGCCCCTGAACTCCTCTTCCACCTCGGAGAGGCGGCCCTGGAACAGCTCGTCAAACGATACCCGCCCCGTCGCCAATTTTTTCATGCAATACACCTAACGGGCCGTCAATAGACTAGGGCCCGTTTCCCCTGGGGCCACCCAGGGTCAATCTTAAATGGAATGGAAATGGAATGGCAACATTCAGTGGAACGCCAGCACTCCTCGGGCGAGCAGCTGGGGGGTCCTTCTGCGGCGGCGTGGTTGACCCGCCTGGTTATCCTCGCTTAGGGCCCCACCGCGGCAGTCAAGTCGACCGGTCGGCTGCTCGCCCGTGCACCGCTACGGGTGTCTGCTGGGCGCCTGCCCAGAGAGCCCGTGCCTCCTTCGCTGCTCGCCGGCTGTTACCCGTGGCTGTGGCGGCGGCGGAGGCGTCCCGTAACGAGCTTGCATTGCTCGCCCACACGAGCGGGCTGCTCCTGAGCCAGAGCTCGGATGGCCCGTTCCTCCGTCGCTGCCCGCCGGCTTTTACCCGTGGCTGTGGCGGCGACGGAAGGGCTCCCCCACCCGCCGCACGCCCGCGGCGGGTTCCCCTCTGCGACGGGCCGTCCACGGACAAAGGCCCGTTCCCCCCTTTTTAGGGGGTAAATCGAGAAACGAAACAAAAACGGCAACATTCGCCATTGGAAGCTCAGCAGCGGTCGAGGAAGGAGCTCTCCTCCTCTCCTCACCTGACTCACCATGGCCCGACCTTGCCCGAAAAAGCGCCTCCAACTCTCTCCACCCGTGGGGGAGGAGGATGGCTGGACCCGCGTCGTCAAGAGACGCCGCCGAGTCCCGACAGCACCACCGGCCCCGGACTACCGAGTGTACACCATACTCCACCACGACGAAGTGAGCCCCTTCCACGCCGTTCGACGGCTGGAGAGGGAGCACCCGGGCCTTCGGGTACGGGTGCAGGAGAAGTCTGGGGGTGCGATCTATATCAAACCCCTGGATGAGGAAGCTGCTTTTTCCCTTGCTCGTCTGAGCAGGGAAACCACTGACGGCATCACCCTTGGAGGGGTCGAGGGCAGGTCGCGGGGTATCGTTTCGCGGTACCCTCTTGGCCAGTCCCTCCGACCGATCCAGGAGGACCCGCGCGTCACCTTCTCAAGGAGGTGTACATACAACGCGGGTCACTGTCGCAGAGAGCCCACGCAGCAGGTCGAGGTGACGTTTCGGGGGTCTCTCCCGTCGTCCCTTGACCTAGGCGTCTGGGGTGTCTTCTCCGTCAGGAGGTTCACCCCGGAGCCCCTGCGGTGCTTCAATTGCCAGGCCTTTGGCCATGTGCAGAAGTACTGCAGGACCGGTGCAGTGTGCAGCGGGAAACATCCCTCCTCGAAGTGTATTGATACACTGAGGACCGGCAATGTCCGGGCTGCACGATGTCCGAACTGTGGCGGGAGACACCACGCCTGGTTCAAGGGCTGCCCCGAACGACTGAGGAGGCTCCCCCCTCGGTCCTCGGGTGCTATAGACACCTTGCCCCCAAAGAACCAGGCTGTTTCCCAAGCAGCTCCCTCTGCCTCACCCTCTCCAAGCCCAAGAATGAACGTGGTGCTCTCTGCACCAGCACCTGCGAGCCCACTGCCAACATTTGAAAACGCCGCCACCACCACCGACGACGCTGCCCCGCCACAACAAGATGAGGTCGCCACTAACACCGATGACCTCGCTCAGGAAGACGCCTGCACGCAGACAAGCTGGAAGAAGTGAGGCAGGGCCTGCCAGACCGCTCCTCCGCCCACTGAGGATGCGGCGGCCCAGTCAACTCCAGAGACAGCAGCCCAGGAGACGCAGACGCCGAGGACGACCACTGCAGACGCTGAGACTGCCGCCCCTGACCCGAGCCTTTGCGCAGGCCCCCCTGGTGCGAACTGGGAGGTTCAGTTCGCCCCCGCGGTCACGCTCACCAGGGTGGAGTTGTTCACCATGCTGAGGGCCCTAAGGGGCCTCATCGAGAACCACGCCGAAGCAGAGCTGAAGGGCCGAGAGCACCTGTACGAGAACCCCATCCAGACGGTGCTTTACGAAGCCCTCGGAGCAGCGCGGACTCACAGGAAGCCCGGTTTCCCGATCAAGTGCCCGCGACGAGACCCACGGCGAGACGCGCTCTGGCCGCAGTGATGATGCAGATAGAGGCGGGCCAGCCTATGGCATATAGCCCGCGAGGGCTAACAACCCTCAAAAACCCACCACCACCACCACCGCAACATTCGCGTCAGTGGAACGCCAGCACTCCTCGGGCGAGCAGCTGGGGGGTCCTTCTGCGGCGGCGTGGTTGACCCGCCTGGTTATCCTCGCGGTGGGGCCCACCGCGGCAGTCAAGTGGACCGGTCGGCTGCTCGCCCGTGCACCGCTACGGGTGTCTACTGGGCGCCTGCCCAGAGAGCCCGTGCCTCCGTCGCTGCTCGCCGGCTGTTACCCGTGGCTGTGGCTGCGGCGGGGGCGTCCCGCAACGAGCTTGCATTGCTCGCCCACACGAGCGGGCTGCTCCTGAGCGCCTGCTCGGAGGGCCCGTTCCTCCGTCGCTGCTCGCCGGCTTCTACCCGTGGCTGTGGCGGCGGCGGAGGGGTCCCCACACCCGCCGCACGCCAGCGGCGGGTTCCCCTCTGCGACGGGCCGTCCACGGACAAAGGCCCGTTCCCCCTTTTTAGGGGGTAAATCCCAAGAAGAAGAAGAAGGCAACATACGCTCGCCGTCTGGGAACGAAGAAGCAGACATGCCCCCCAAAGCATCAGGAAAGGCCGCCAAGAAGGCTGGCAAGGCCCAGAAGGCCATCGCCAAGCGTGACAAGAAGAAGAAGCGTAGGAGGAATGAGAGCTACTCCATCTACATCTACAAGGTGCTCAAGCAGGTCCACCCCGACACCGGCGTCTCCTCCAAGGCCATGTCCATCATGAACTCCTTCGTGAACGACATCCTCGAGCGCATCGCCGCCGAGGCCTCTCGCCTGGCCCATTAAAACAAGCGCTCCACCATCACCAGTCGGGAGATCCAGACGGCCGTCCGTCTCCTCCTGCCCGGTGAGCTGGCCAAGCACGCCGTGTCCGAAGGCATCAAGGCCGTCACCAAGTACATCTCCTCCAAATAAGCAACCTACCAACTTGCTTGCACTGGAAAAGAACCGGCTCCATCGGAGCCACAAACCATTTCCCGAAAGAGAACGAAGACGGTTAGTCCCTCCCGCTCTCTCTCTCTCTCTCACGCACTCACTCACTCACTGAGCTGACCCACCAAGGGATGCATGGTATCAATAAGCTGACCGAGTCCCGCCAGTGCTCGCCAAACCGCGACCAAGGCTTGAAATCGCCAATGCTTCTCTCGGTCGTTTGTTGTCAGCTGCAGGGGATCATGATGAGCGATATATGCCTACATAGCAGCCGTCATCAGTAGTTAGTGATTCCGCCCCTCCGTTTATATTTATTTAATTGTTCTGGTAATTCCTGTCTTCCTGCCTGCGTGTAGTCCCCACATATTCCCTACTCGTGCACCCGTCAGTTGAAATAAGTTAAGAGAGAAATCAAAGCCCCCCAATCAATTGATATGAGATTATGAAGCAGCAGAACGATATGTGGGAAAGGCAACAAGCCAGTGATCCTCCTCCTCCTCCTCCCCCCCTGCCCGCCCCAGTGTCTGTCTAAAACTCTCTCCCGGAAAGTGACTTTGGCCCTGAAAAGGGCCTAGATATAGTGTGAGCAGATTGTAGTACTCAGACGGGCAACGCCCGCTTAGGCACGCTCGCCGCGAATGCGACGGGCCAGCTGGATGTCCTTTGGCATGATGGTGACACGCTTGGCGTGGATGGCGCAGAGGTTGGTGTCCTCGAAGAGACCGACGAGGTAGGCCTCGGAGGCTTCCTGCAGAGCCATGACGGCAGAGGACTGGAAGCGGAGATCGGTCTTGAAATCCTGGGCGATCTCGCGCACCAGACGCTGGAAGGGCAGCTTCCTGATGAGGAGCTCGGTGCTCTTCTGGTAGCGGCGGATCTCACGGAGGGCCACGGTCCCGGGACTGTAGCGGTGAGGCTTCTTGACTCCTCCGGTGGCCGGGGCCGACTGTCGAGCGGCCTTGGTGGCCAGCTGCTTGCGGGGCGCCTTGCCACCGGTGGATTTCCTGGCAGTCTGCTTGGTACGGGCCATGGATACGGACGAACAGAACAGTTGAGTCTGCCAGCCGTTTCTCGTTTTTATAGTTTTGGCGGCCGGGGGAGGAGCGGTGGTCTGCGTCCTGCGCGTGCGCTGCCTCCTAGTCCCGCACTTGCCCGCCCCACAGTTCCGGCGCAGACAGCAGTGAGTGAAGACCCTCTCTCCTCACTGTTGCTCTCCCTGACTTGCCCCTGCAGACGGCCCGGTTGAGCTTTCAGCTCCCGCCTCTGCTATGGCGGCAAGAAGGAAGCGGCCCACGGAGTCCGCTCCTGACGACGGGGACGGATGGACCCGCGTGCAGAGCAAGCGGGCCCGAAGGAGGACGCTTCACGAGGACGGCGGGGAGGACCGATCGAGCGGACCCCTGCCGGAGTGGAGGCTGGTGTCTTCGGACTTCAGCACCCACTACCAGGCCATTCGGTGGATGGAGGACGAGCGGAAGCTGCGACTCCGGGTGACGGTCTCCCGCGCGGGGGACTTCCTCATCCGTGCGTGGGACTGGGACCACGCCACCACCCTGGACGAGATTGCTGCAGGACGAACCCGCGGCATTACCCTGGAGAAGAAGGAGGCGGCGGTGAAGGGTATCCTGCTTGGGTACCCTACCCACCTCCCACTGGACCCGGTGTTGGCGCACCCCTGCGTTGCAGCTGCAGTGAGGTGCCACTACAACGCCGGCCACGGACGACGCCTGCCCACCCGGAGCGTGCAGCTGACGCTGCGGGGACGTGTCCCCGCCTTGCTGGACCTCGGTTGCTGGGGACGTTTCACCTGCCGCCGCTACGTGCCGGAGCCTGTGCGCTGTTACAAGTGCCAGGCCTTCGGCCACAAGCAGCGGCAGTGTACGAGGACAGAGGAGCTGTGCGGCGTGTGCAGTAGGGACCACGCCACGAGGGACTGCGTTCGCCGTCTTCGCGAAGGTGTGGCGCGCCCGGTGGCTGTGTGCCCGAACTGCAGTTCCGGGCACCATGCCTGGAACCGCAGGTGCCCCGCTCGGCTCTGCAGAATCCCGGGTGCCAAGCTGCGGAGGACGACGTCTTCGGCGGACCCGGCAGCAGCGCGGCCAATGCAGCCGCCCACGGAGGAGACGACGACACCCCACGAAGAAGGACGGAAGAGGAGGCGCCGCAGACGGAGGAGGAGGACGGGACCCACGGAGCAGAGCGTCCCAACACCAAAGTCTCCCGCTAGGGAGATGGAGGTGGACCCACGTCTGACGAGGACGGAGACGGCAGCGGCGACTGCCGAGGTGACACCCCCAGTAGTGTCCCCGGAGGTATCCGCCAACAAGAAAAAGAGGACCAGGGACCAGACACCTGAGACGAGGGACGCGCCGACGACTACGGAGGAGCCAGCACCCCGCGAGGCACCCGGTAGCTGCCAGGCGACCCAGACCCCACGGATCTACACCTTCAGTGAGGGCGAGCTGGTGGATCTTCTGATCCGCTACGAGCACCTCACTGAACAAGAGGAGGAGGCCAGGTTCGAGAGGATCCAGCACGAGACAGCCCTCCCCTTAGTGAGGAGGACACTCCGTGAAGGGAAGCCGCTCCCGGCCTCCATCCGCACGGCCCGCCCACTGGGTAACCCACATCGTCACTTCGACCACAAACAGGAGGTTGAGTGGGCGACATACGAGGAGGATGCCGTCTCGGAGGATGAGGTTGACGTCGTAGACGTGGACGACGACTTCTTCCTCAACGAAGACAGAGACCTCACCGACGCGGAGCTCGAAAGCTACTACGCCGGTGACCATTGAATAAAAAGACATTTCCCCCACGTGTAATTCTGTGAACTTTGTATCAAATGTAATGTATGTACTGTACATCGGGCAGGCTGCTAGTTTAGAGCCTGCTTTGGTAGCTGAATATTTTTGTAATTTTTCATGTTTATTTTTCTGTAATTCTTATGTAAAAGTTACCAATAAACTATTAAACCAAAAAGCCCGCCCCCGTCAGGCAGTGCATCTATCTAGCCCTATTGGAGGAATTTAGCGGTCTCTTGGAGCTGTCTGCATATGCTAGAGCCTAGTACAGTGTGGAGGCTCACCCAACGTCACTGGGCCGTCCGGAACTAGACGGCAGGAGCCAGCCTATCGCCCAAAGACCCACCACCGCAGCCTCTGGCTCTGCATATATAGAGCGAACGTGTCTCCGCGGTGCTCTCTTGCAGGACACCGAGTTGAGTGTGTTGCGCTCTGCGCACGGGTGTTGTGTACGTTGCGGTAGCAAGCCTGTGACTCCGGATCAGGCGCCGCTTGTGTAGTGTGCTTTCTTGCCGTGCCCATTCACTGGGTGTGGGCAAAGAGTTGAGCGTGTTGTGTTCTGTGTGTGCGCTTCCAGTGTTCTGTACAGTGCGTCAGCTCGCCTGCGTCTCGGGCTCAGGCTCAGCTCAGGTGTTTTGTTGCCGTGCCCGCTCACAGGGTGTGGCTTCGAGTGCTCGTGCACTGTTAGGTGTGTATTTCAGTGAAAAGTGTAGTGGATGATAGACACTGTCTGACAGACATGTCTGCCGTCGCCCCCCTAGAGGCCGTCTCCTTGGACACGCCCAAGAGGAAGGCCGACCGGTCCCCAGAGGACCACAAGCCACCCAGGAAGCGGTTGCTGGAGGACGACGACCTACCGCTGCTCTCGGACCCGGAGTCCTCGGACCAAGAGCTAGACCGATCGTCTACCAGCGCCGACCCCGTGTTTGTGACGCAAGAGAAGAGGAAGACCGTCCAGCAGAGGAAGAGGCAGCTGACACCAGCCGTGGAGGTCGCTCCTGCCCCCCGGGCAGCGGATCGGAGGAGGCCCACGCAGGGGCCCCCTTGGTACCGCCTAGTGCACAGGGGAGACTGCACCAGCGATTACCTCGCCGTGCGACACCTGGAGACACTGCGCCGCCCGGCGCCGGCTGTGCACCTCCAGACCCCGACGCCATTCCTCCTGACTCCGAGGGACGCGGCCGCGGCGGAGTTTCTCGAGGAGGTAGTAGCTCGTCGCCCTCGAGGCATTGTCCTCCAGAGGCTGGAGCAAGTACCGAGGAGAGTGAAGGGGGTGCTTGTGGGGTACACCCTCGAGTACGATGCCGAGGACATCAGGAAACTAGCAGACAGCGGAGTGACTCACGTCAGGCGTTGCCATGTCGTGAGAGAAGGACGGAGACTACCCACGAGGAACGTGGAACTAGTCATGGACCGGGAATCGCTTCCCAAGGACCTGTCCCTCGGCTGGCTCGGCAGGTACTGCGTACGGCCTTTCTTAGAGGAGCCGACGCGGTGCTTCAAGTGCCAGAAGTTTGGCCACGTGGCCAGGCTCTGCCGCGGGTCGCGGCTAACCTGCGCGGTGTGCGCGGGCAACCACGACTCCATCGTGTGCATCGGAGCCAGACGGGAGGAGCCCAGCCGGCCTCCGCCAAGATGCTGCAACTGCGGCGGGAGCCACCCAGCGTGGTCGCGGAGGTGCGCGGAGCGGAGGCGGCGACTTCCAACCACGGAGAGGGGACCGGTGCCCCAGCCGCGAGGCCACGGCCAGACGGAGATGACGGCGCCACCACGGCCCCCGCCCCCGACGGAGGAAGACTATCCGCCGTTACCCGCTCAGCAACCACTGCGGCCAGGGAGCGCACCCCGCCGCAGGAGGAACCGCAAGAAGAAGAGACGACCAGCAGCCACGGCGGAGGGATCCACTCTCGCCCCAGTGGAGCGGCGCACGCCCACAGAGACGGAGCACCTCAGCTCAGCCGGAGCGGAGACGCGTGCGTCGTCCGGGACGGAGGCCGCCCCGCCACGCAGCCGTACGAGGAGGATGAGCGCGCCCGGCCGTCTAGACGCTGGGTTGCTGAAGACGTTTTGGGTCAGGCCAGACTCCACCAGGAAAGCGACCGTCACCTATCGCCCCACCGCTCCGACCTTTGACCTGCACGATCTGATGATGCGCCTGCAAGCAGTGATGGCAAGAATGCACTGCGACCTGCTACAAGCCCTGGGCGCCCATCGCACCTCGGCGACGGACGCTGTCCTGAAGAGAGCAGAGAACGACCTACTGACCTTGACGCCAGGGACGCCGAGGAAGACGCGACCGACGACGAACTCCGTGGACGAGGAGAACCCAATGCTGGAGGACCTCCGGGCCGCCCAGGCCTAAGGTTCTTACAGTGGAACATCCGAGGACTCCGCGCCAACAAGACTCTGCTCCAGGCCGCTCTCATTGAGGATGTCGTAAGTGTTTGCCTCCTACAGGAAACGCTGGTTAGGGGGGATTGCCACCTCCGCTTTCCCGGATACACGGCCCACCATCTCCCGATCAGGGACGAGACTAGGGGTAGAGGTTGTCTGATCTTGGTCAGCAACTCCATCCCCCATAGGGTGGTCGAACGCCCCATAGACTGCGGCGAGGGTGTCGAGACCCAAGCCGTCACCCTCCTCCTTAACGGGACGGAGGTCATAGTCTACAATGTATACAGAAAGCCGAGACGTGAGCTTGACCTCACTGAGCTCCTCACTCTTGCCGGAGAGGCCAGCGTCCTTGTTGGAGGCGATTTCAACGCCCACCACGAGGTGCTGGGTTCCAGGAGCAACGCCAACGCTGCAGGGCAGCATCTGGCAATGCTGCTCCAGGATCTTGAGGGCGCCGTGATGCTAAACACAGGTGAGCCGACACACGTCCAGGGCAACGCCCTGGACCTCACGTTAGTTTCTTCCGCGTTGGCCGACGGAGCAGACTGGCGACTACACCCGACCTTGACGAGCGACGATTTTGCGATTCTGACGACGCTCGATGTCCCCCTCCCGCCGAGGGAGGCCGGGCCGAGCAGGTGGCGGCTGGACAGGGCCAACTGGGCCACCTTTCGTAGAGAGGTGGCTAAGTGGTGGCTTCACTACAGCCAACCTGATGACATTGACCGCTTCGACCGCGACCTTGCTGCAGCTTTGACCGACGCCGCCGACAGAGCCATCCCGAAGGCAGTTGGTCGTAGACCACCTACCAAGAAGGGATGGTTCCGCAGCCCCCGAGTCAAGGAGATGAACCATCAAGTCAACACCAGCCGCAAGCGCCTTCGTAGGGACCGCACGCAGGAAAATCTACAGCTACTTCGCGAAGCAGTGGATCACGCCCGACAGGTTGGCAGGGAGGAGAGGGAGACCAAGTGGCTGAACTGGTGTGAGAGCTTCGGCTCGCGCACCAGCCTCGGAACGCTCTGGTCATGCCTCCGGCGGGCAACGGGAGGCAGACCTCCCAGGCCTGCTGCACATCCCACCCCGAAGGAAGACGTCGACGCCTTCCCCTCGAGCTGCCTCTTGAAGGAGGTGGATTTTTCCTCGGGCGCCTTGCATGTTCCATTGGACGAGTCTGATGGCCTCTGGTGGGGGGGTGATGAGCGTGTTGACACCTGGGGTTCGTCGGTTGTGGTGGCCTGTGGGGGAGTTGTCACGGTTGGGGTGGGGGTTACGGCCGGTGCCGGGCCGCACCCGGATTTCCCATTTATGGCGGCGCCGCTTACTCGGGATCGCGGGGACGCGAGGCGGGACGCGCTCCCATTGGCAGGCTCGACCGGCCGTCCCCGCCCTCCGATCCTGCGCTGCACTTTATAGGGCGAAAAAGTGGAGGTCACAGTGGACCGCCATCACTCCTCGGGCGAGCAGCCGGGGGGTCCTTCTGCTGCGGCGTGGTTGACCCGCTTGGTCATCCTCGCCTAGGGCCCCACCGCGGCAGTCAAGTCGATCGGTCGGCTGCTCGCCCGTGCACCGGTACGGGTGTCTGCTGCTGCGCAGAGCCAGAGCCGCTCGCTGCTCGCTCGCTCGCCGGCTGTTGGCGGCGGTGTGGCGGCGGCGGGCTCGCCTTTGCATTGCATTGCACGCAGGCACGCCTGGCTGCTCGCCAGGCCAGAGCTCGGAGGCCCCCGCGCCCCCCCCCCCGGTTTATACCCGTGGCTGAGGCGGCGACGGGCTCCCCACCGCGGCAGTCAAGTCGATCGGTCGGCTGCTCGCCCGTGCACCGCTACGGGTGTCTGCTGGGCGCCTGCCCAGAGAGCCCGTGCCTCCGTCGCTGCTCGCCGGCTGTTACCCGTGGCTGTGGCGGCGGCGGAGGCTCCCGCTACGAGCTTGCATTGCTCGCCCACACGAGCGGGCTGCTCCTTGAGCCAGAGCTCGGAGGGCCCGTTCCTCCGTCGCTGCCCCCCGGTTTATACCCGTGGCTGAGGCGGCGACGGAAGGGCTCCCCCACCCGCCGCACGCCCGCGGCGGGTTCCCCTCTGCGACGGGCCGTCCACTGTGACAAAGGCCCGTTCCCCCTTTTTAGGGGGTAAAAAAAAAAGAAAAAAAAAAAAAAAAGGGACCAGTGGACCGCCAGCACTCCTCGGGCGAGCGGCCGGGGGGTCCTTCTGCTGCGGCGTGGTTGACCCGCTTGGTCATCCTCGCTTAGGGCCCCACCGTGGCAGTCAAGTCGATCGGTCGGCTGCTCGCCCGTGCACCGCTACGGGTGTCTGCTGGGCGCCTGCCCAGAGAGCCCGTGCCTCCGTCGCTGCTCGCCGGCTGTTACCCGTGGCTGTGGCGGCGGCGGAGGCGTCCCGCAACGAGCTTGCATTGCTCGCCCACACGAGCGGGCTGCTCCTGAGCCAGAGCTCGGAGGGCCCGTTCCTCCGTCGCTGCCCCCCGGTTTATACCCGTGGCTGAGGCGGCGACGGAAGGGCTCCCCCACCCGCCGCACGCCCGCGGCGGGTTCCCCTCTGCGACGGGCCGTCCACAGTGACAAAGGCCCGTTCCCCCTTTTTAGGGGGTAAATCTTTAAGCAAGCAAGCAAGCAAGCAAGGTCCGCAAGTCAGTGGACCGCCAGCACTCCTCGGGCGAGCGGCCGGGGGGTCCTTCTGCTGCAGCGTGGTTGACCGAGACCACCGAGACTCCAGGCCCCACACATCCCTCGTGACGTCATCAGGACTGGTGTTCAGATATCCCGCGCGCCTATTATGCTGTCTGCTCGCCTCCCCCTTCCTCTCTCTCTCTCTCTCTCTCTCTCTCTCTCTCTCTCTCTCTCTCTCTCTCTCTCTCTCTCTCCATTTTTTATATATATTTCCTCAGAGAGAGAGAGAGAGAGAGAGAGAGAGAGAGAGAGAGAGAGAGAGAGAGAGAGAGAGAGAGAGAAAAATGGGCGGGAATCTCTCTCTCTCCATTTTCTTATATATTTTTCCATCAGAGAGAGAGAGAGAGAGAGAGAGAGAGAGAGAGAGAGAGAGAATCAATCTCTCTCTCTCTCTCTCTCTCTCTCTCTCTCTCTCTCTCTCAAAACGCGGCTCGACAAGGTGCTACCTGGATTGTAGATTTTATCTCACCTGGGCATGTCTTTCCAACTTATGTGTCTCACAGTACTCCCTTGTACGGGTCATAAAGCCTTCTGGAGTACTTATCTTCCTTGCAACTCCTTGTAACTCTCTCTCTCTCTCTCTCTCTCTCTCTCTCTCTCTCTCTCTGTTCACACACACACACACACACGGAAACAAACAGAGAATTATTAGACCACTTAGGGCTAGTTTATTGGACCCCCCGATCACCATCCTGAGTCGGCAGAGTAATAATTAAAAAAAAAAAAAACGTGGCAGGCATCCAAAAGGAAATGCCTCTTTCTTCCTTTGGCAATAGCTGTATAAGAAATTATTCCTTTTTGTATCAATTATATATATATATATATATATATATATATATATATATATATATATATATATATATATATAGATATATATATATATATATATATATATATATATATATATAGATATATAAACTTTATCATCTTTTTATTGCATGAAACTGAAAGCTTAAATGTATCTCATTGATAATAGTTATAAACACATTTGCTATCCTGTTTACTTTTTTAAGAGATTAGTATGAAAGGAAGGAAAGAAAAGGCGGGCAGTCAAGATGATACATTATGTTTATAAGAGTTAGGAAATAGTGTTGCATTACTAAAAATATATTTTGCAAGAGGTTGTACGGGAAAAGGGATGATTAGTATGGTTAGATGACATCAAACGTGGAAATCTGATCTGATGTATGAAAATCATTATACCTAATGATTAATAGGGAAGTGCTGTGTTAGAGAGTTAGAGAGAGAGAGAGAGAGAGAGAGAGAGAGAGAGAGAGAGAGAGAGAGAGAGAGTGTCATTACCTATATCACCTTTAATAGTGAGTATAATTTTGGTCATGAGGATATCTAATTCTAACAGATACTGTTTCCAAGGTATAAAATCCTATTTCATGAGAACAAACAAAATATATTGCCTTTGGCATGAGCATTTAGAATGAAGCTTAGCTGTAAAATTTACAACACTGAGTATTTCCATCCTATCCCATGTTAATTTGCACTACTTTATGAGAACAAACATAATATATTACCTTTGGCATAAGCATTTAGAATGAAGCTTAGCTGTAATATTTACAACACTGAGTATTTCCATCCTATTCCATGTTAATTTGCACTACTGTACTTTATGAGAACAAACATAATATATTACCCTTGGCATGAGCATTTAGAATGAAGCTTAGCTGTAATATTTACAACACTGAGTATTTCCATCCTATTCCATGTTAATTTGCACTACTTTATGAGAACAAACATAATATATTACCTTTGGCATGAGCATTTAGAATGAAGCTTAGCTGTAATATTTACAACACTGAGTATTTCCATCCTATTCCATGTTAATTTGCACTACTTTATGAGAACAAACATAATATATTACCCTTGGCATGAGCATTTAGAATGAAGCTTAGCTGTAATATTTACAACACAGAGTATTTCCATCCTATTCCATGTTAATTTGCACTACTGTACTTTATGAGAACAAACATAATATATTACCCTTGGCATGAGCATTTAGAATGAAGCTTAGCTGTAATATTTACAACACTGAGTATTTCCATCCTATTCCATGTTAATTTGCACTACTGTACTTTATGAGAACAAACATAATATATTACCCTTGGCATGAGCATTTAGAATGAAGCTTAGCTGTAATATTTACTACACTGAGTTTTTCCATCTTATTCCATGTTCATTTCCCTCTACATACTACTTCATTAATGTCTTTAGTTTTCGATTCTTTTGCACATCCTTATTAGCTACAATACTGTTATTTTCTCTAGCACAGAAATTGTTTAGTAGTGCATTGGTAGATGCCCAGATTATCATCTTTTCTACTTTTTCTGTACTATGTCCAAATCCACAGACATCACTGTGGAAAAGAGCATCATCCTCTGCTAAAGCATTTAGGGTAAGCTCTGTTGCCAGATTGCGTTGGTTCATCGAGTGTATAAATAAAGGGTTCTTTGCTAGTTTGTTAATGATTATATAATTGTACATTACAATGTTTGTTGTGATATCATCTGGATATAAGAGAGAGCCTCTACTAAGTCCTTGAATGTAGCTATGGTTTTCAGGCAGTGTGTCAGCTAAATCAGTACAAGTTACTATATCTTTGCAGAAAAGGCATTTCATTTTTTTGCAGACAGCATAACAGCAGTATCCAGCTAAGTATGTTATGACAGCAAGGACATCTTTACATTTTTCAGTGTCTTCCCTTGTCACGTCTAAAAGCCCTAAGTCTTCTACACGCAGATTATCTTGATTTTCTAAGCCTTCCCAATTAGTTTCACCCAAATTCTTTAAATTAATGCTGCCTTGGTGTAAGACTGACATCATTCTTAATTTTTTCACATTCAAACATTTGTCTTACTGAAATATTATACTGTGCACCTGCAAGTTGACGGTATTTACCAAATCTGGCCTCCAAATTATCAGTTTGAAACTTGCCAGGTAAAACATATTTCAATTTCAATTCATTTATACAGTAACTTGTTAGTTCCACCATTGCATGTGTAGTATGTTTTAAGGCTGCAAATGTTTCTTTTGTTAACTTGCCCGTGGAGTTCTTCATACTATCCCACATTTCAAGCCAGTCACAGAAACTGTTCAGAAACACATACTTTTCATCATCAGCAGCATCAGTTAGGGGAGTGGCATATTCTTTCTTAAGTCTACAGCCTTTAAATGGGGTTTTAACATTCATGATGTCCCACCACTTGCAAAAGATTTTAATATATTCTGCAACATCATCAACTAAGGGTAAGCACTTTGTTTTACCAAATGTTATCAGTGCTTCAATAATATATTCATTAAATATTTGTAAAACTAAGTTTACATTTTGTCTTTCAAGGTTGGATGGAGACAAGGCTTTCAGTGTTAATTTATATGAATGCTTAAGAAGTGACTCAGCTTCAAGGGTGTAAAGTTTCTGCAAGGTGGCAAAGGAGCATTGAGTATTTTTATTACACTTTTGCTATTGCTGCTGAGGTTAAACTGTGGGAATGTCATACATCTGTCTGCATTTTTTTTATTTAACCAGTTATTCCTGATGCATTTCAATATATGTACAGAGTCAAATAAGAAAAACAGAGGCCTTGAACTCTGTGCAGGATGTGGATATACTATGGATACAGTTGGTGGTGAGGCAAAAAATGATAAAGCTTTCTTGTTGATGGCATTGTTGTCTGTCACTACACATATTACTTTGAACCCAATCTCTTCTAAGCCAATGATCACTTGCTTTAAAAGAGAATGCAGTGTTTCTGCCTTTATCAGCTTTGTAGGAATGATGTGGACTACCTCCTTAAAGGTTGAACAAATGCTATTTATCATAAAGACAAATGCACTGGTTGCAGCTTCAGTACTGTTAAATGCTGATCCCACAACATTACCCCCTTTGTAATCAAAGTAAGGCTTCAAATGAATTTCATCCAACATCAGAGTTACAGTTTTGTCAAGTGTAGATACTAACTTAAATTTTTGTTTAATATACATAAGGAAATGGCTCTCATTTTGTTCTAGTGCAGGATTCAAGTGAACTGATAAAGTTAGCTTTCTGAGTGAGGTGTAGTTAGGTAAAATAAGTGTTCCTGTGTCCCTCAATAGCCTGTACCCTTGAGGAGAGCAGTGGTACAAGAGTGAAGCAAAAACCATGAGCTCAGATGAATAATTCAACTTTGTCAGAGTCATTAGGTATAACTGTTCACATACAAATTTTAGAGCACGGATGTGCTTGAAAGACTGATCTTGCAGAAGGGACAGAAATGACAGTACTAGTTGTATCACAGTAATTGCTGACGGTGGATTATCTTTTGTTCACCAGTGTCAAGAGTACGCAATTTTCCCAGTAAGTGCTCAAGAACATTAATATCAGTAACAGATGAAGGAACTGCATAATCTCCTATCTTTTGAATTTGTACATCACCAGTAAATGCATGCACTTTGCAATCAGCTTTGACCAAGAGTGACTGTATAAGTTTAGGATGTGGAGCATATATGATGTGACAGATCAGAAGGTTTTCCTCTTGTTTGATCACTGACCAATAGCTTCTATCCAAAGAGTCTAACTTTCCAAGGAGTTCATCAATGGTACTAAATTTTTTCTTCCCAGTAGTTTTCATGATCTGCTGCACTTTGTGCAAATGCAGCCTGAAGTGCAGACTCCTCAATTCGTTTCCTTTGGAGTCTGGGGACTCTCTTGAACGATTTGTTTTATAAAAATATGATGGTCAGCATGGTAAGATTGAAGGAACTGCTCCATCATGAAGATAAGGCTTTTCAACCTAACTGAAACCTTTCTACCAGTGTTCTGATCAAAGTAAGAAGTTTCCCACCTAATGTCCTCTGGCTTGAAATGTAACTCACAGACCTGCAAGGGTGATATTAGTGCATGAACGTTTTGCAAAGTGACAAGAAATTCCCAGAAAACACAGCACAGAGCAGGACAGAAAACTGCATCTCACAATTTTAAATGTAAGGCCAAACACACATTGAGACACAAGCGACGGACACATATTGCAACACAGATAACGCAGGCGACACAGCACAGAGCATGACAGAAAACAGCATCTTGCATTTTTAAATGTAAGGCTGGATACACATTGTAACAACAGGTGACACAGCACAGAGCATGACAGAAAACAGCATCTTACAATTTCAAATGTAAGGCCAGACACACTGCAACACAGGTGACACAGCAGAGCAGGGCAGAACACTGTATCCATTGTATCTCACAATTTTAAATGTAAGGACAGACAGCAGACATACATTGTAACAGCACAGAGCAAGTCAGAAAACTGCATCCTACAATTTTAAGTGTAACGCAAGACACATTGCAACACAGGTGACACAGAACAGAGCAGGACGGAAAGCAGCATCTTACAATTTAAATGCAAGGCCGGACACTCATTGTGACACATTAAAGAGCAGGGAAAAAATGGTATCTCACAGTTTTAAATGTAAAGCCAGACACACATTGTAACACAGTGCAGAGCAGAACAGGAAAATCCATGATACAGTATGAATATAAGACAGGGCACACATTTAGAATAAAAAAAATCTATATAATTGGGATACTATGCCTTTATGTATGTAGAATACCTATAATTAATTTACAAAGCCTTGAAGACTCATAAGCATAAATGTATAGTGAGTTGTCAGCATAAGCAGCATAAGAAATGGTAGTTATTGATGATGTTTCAAAATCAGTAAGAAAATCTGACATGTCACTACCTAACAATACTGGGTAAAACCAATATGAAGTACCTACTTACAAACACAGTAGGTAAGAATAATAAGTCGATAGGTTATGTAGAGATTAGGTGTGATAGTTCAGATACGTTAACCCCCATGGGGGGTCGAGGGGGGCGAAGCCCCCCTGTTAGTTGTTAGGTTATGTAGAGATTAGGTGTGATAGTTCAGATATGTTATTTAACCAAAAAATGCCTTCAAGTGACTACATTTAGTGATGAGGATTTTTTGCAAAGACTGGGGGTGATCAAGGGAGTCTTTTTTAATGGTTTGCCCAGGAAAAGTCTCCAAAATGAAAACCACCTGTTTAAAGGAAAATTAATTATGGTCTGTCCAGAAAAACAGTGGCAGTCATGCACGGAAGTTTTACCTCATACAGAATTTGACATAATGCCGAGTTAAGCTTGTTTTGAAATGCTGGAACAAGTACTTACGGTAGGTAATATTGCTGATGAGGGGCACACACCCTGTCTGCCAACTCATACATACAATTAATAAATTCACCAATAGCAAGAAATTTTATACAAGGGACCATCTCAAAACCAATTACCTTGCTATATTTGCTGGGAAAGAAGTTTTCCCTCCGAATAGCTCGTATCCACTTCTCTTTACAGTCACTGTCTGTTGGAAACCCAAACACATGCACTTTAGGACCTTTCTTATAGTTTCCCTTGCACCTTGGGACAACACAAGCACTGGGCATATTGAATATCCATGCACAAATAGACTGGCCGCCGCCGGAGTCGCTGGTCGCTGTGTTTGAACTTGGTATGTTTGCTGCGCTGCAACGGGGACTGAACACCAGTCCTGATGACGTCACGCCCCGGCTGGCGGGGATGTGTGGGGCCTGGAGTCTCGGTGGTATCGGGTTGACCCGCTTGGTCATCCTCGCTTAGGGCCCCACTGCGGCAGTCAAGTCGATCGGTCGGCTGCTCGCCCGTGCACCGCTACGGGTGTCTACTGGGCGCCTGCCCAGAGAGCCCGTGCCTCCGTCGCTGCTCGCCGGCTGTTACCCGTGGCTGTGGCGGCGGCGGAGGCGTCCCGCAACGAGCTTGCATTGCTCGCCCATACGAGCGGGCTGCTCCTGAGCCAGAGCTCGGAGGGCCCGTTCCTCCGTCGCTGCCCCCCGGTTTATACCCGTGGCTGAGGCGGCGACGGAAGGGCTCCCCCACCCGCCGCACGCCCGCGGCGGGTTCCCCTCTGCGACGGGCCGTCCATCGTGACAAAGGCCCGTTCCCCCTTTTTAGGGGGTGAATCGTGAGAAGAAGAAGAAGAAGGTCAGCAGTGGACCGCCAGCACTCCTCGGGCGAGCGGCTGGGGGGTCCTTCTGCGGCGGCGTGGTTGACCCGCCTGGTTATCCTCGCTTAGGGCCCCACCGCGGCAGTCAAGTCGACCGTTCGGCTGCTCGCCCGTGCACCGCTACGGGTGTCTACTGGGCGCCTGCCCGGAGAGCCCGTGCCTCCGTCGCTGCTCGCTGGCTGTTACCCGTGGCTGTGGCGGCGGCGGAGGCGTCCCTACCCCCGCCGGGACTTGAATTGCCCGCTCCCCCTTACAGGGCCGCCTTTTGTCCAAAGGCCCTGTCCCCCTATTATGGGGGTAAATCTTAAGAACGAAAGAACGAACGACAGCTCTCGCGCGAGTGGAACGCCAGCACTCCTCGGGCGAGCAGCTGGGGGGTCCTTCTGCGGCGGCGTTGTTGACCCGCCTGGTTATCCTCGCTTAGGGCCCCACCGCGGCAGTCAAGTCGACCGGTCGGCTGCTCGCCCGTGCACCGCTACGGGTGTCTACTGGGCTCCTGCCCAGAGAGCCCGTGCCTCCGTCGCTGCTCGCCGGCTGTTACCCGTGGCTGTGGCGGCGGCGGAGGCGTCCCGCAACGAGCTTGCATTGCTCGCTCACACGAGCGGGCTGCTCCTGAGCGCCTGCTCGGATGGCCCGTTCCTCCGTCGCTGCTCGCCGGCTTCTACCCGTGGCTGTGGCGGCGGCGGAGGGGTCCCCACACCCGCCGCACGCCAGCGGCGGGTCCCCTCTGCGACGGGCCGTCCACGGACAAAGGCCCGTTCCCCCTTTCTAGGGGGTAAAAAAAAGCTCTCGCGGGCGAGCTCTGCTTCCTGCCAGTCCCAGCGCCACGTGTCAGTGTTCGCGAGCTACGCGTCACTGTTCACTGTCACTCGTTCCACGTGACTCTACAACCTTGTGTCCCGGGACACCGTCCATTAGGGACAGGATAGTCCGCCCTTGGTTGTCGAGCTGCTACAACGCCCTTTAGAGTGTGTGTGAAGCCGGTAGTCTCTGCTGTAGTACGACGCCGAACCCCGAGGGTAGTGCCACGAGGGGGCCCCTTAGGATAAAGGGGTGGTTATAGGAGGCAGCAGAGATAGTTAGGTTCCCCAAAGACCCGCAAGGGGCAACAGCGGGGCTCTACCGAGCCCTCTAGAGGGTGGGGGAGTTTAGCCCTCCCGCTGTTGTAGGCTTAGCCCGGCTCTACATAGGTTAGTTGTTTTTTCACTTTTTTTTCCTTTTTTTTATATGTGTAGCTGTGGTTCAGCCTTCTGGCTGTCTCGTCGCTAGGATGTCCGCCGCTACGGATAAGCGTGAGCGCCCTGCTCCTGACTCCGATGACTCAGCATCGGAGTCCCCTGCCGACAAGCAGCTCCGCCTTGAGTCGGAGAGTGAGAATGAGGCCTCCCGCGTCCCCCTCCCGCTGTCGTCTGACGACGAGTGGGAGGTAGTTTGTGACAGGCGGAAGCGCCGCCACGCACGCCGCGCTCCTCCGCTCTCCGCCAATCACGGCTCTGGCCCCTCGCCCCCCGCCAATCACGGCTCTCGCCCTCCGCTCTCCGCTCTCACCGCCGCTGCTTCCACACCTGGTTCGCCCGCTCCTCCCAGTACCTCGTGGGCATCGCTGTCCACGCTCGCCACTGCTACTCCCTCGCCTGCCACCGCTGCCGCCCCGCTTCGTGTCGCCTCGCACCCCGATGCACCTGCTTTACGCATCGCTGCTACCACGCCAGCCAGCCCCAAGGTTATCGTGCCCCCGACACCGGGGTTCGACTCCGCACTAGACCTAGCGGAGGCCCTGGAACAGCAACTAGGAAACCGCCTGCAGATGCGGTTCCTGGAGTCTGGCAGCGTACTGATCACGCCTCCCTCCGAAGAGGTTCTCCGCCGGCTTCTGGATACAACGGAGGTCGACGGCAGGCCGGTCCTGCTGCGGCTGACGGGAGACGCCACCATCAAGGGTGTGGTGACGTCATACCCTGCGGCTATGCCCCTCAAGGCTCTCCTTCGCCACCCAGCCGTCGTCTCAGCGGACAGGTGCCAGACGCGAGATGGGCTGGACACCCGCCAGGTCATCGTCACGATGAAAGGCCCCCTCCCGGGCAGTCTCGACCTGGGGAGTTGGGGGGAGTTTTATACACGCCCCTTCAACAAGGAACCACTGCGCTGCTTCAGATGTCAGCAGTACGGCCACCACCGCTCTCGCTGCAACCGCCCGGCCGTATGCGGAATGTGCTCCGGGCCGCATATGACCGAGGCCTGTCTGGCCAAATACAAGGCCGGGGAGGAGGTACCAGCTCTCTGCCCAAATTGCAAACAGCAGCACCATGCATGGAGTCGCCGCTGCCACTCACGGCTGACCCGGGTGGACGAGGGCGTCAAGCGGCAGGAGGAATGGCGTGCCGTTCACAACCACTCCCGCCCGGCATGGACCAGACGGTCCCGCTCAAGGTCGCATCAGCCGGCCCCGCCCCCTGCACAGGCAACTCTGGCCTCTCCAGCTCACTTCCCCAGCCTCCCGCCTCCAAGCGCCTCTCAGGCGGCCTCTACTGCCTCCACCCCAACACCCGCCCTGCCTCGTCTCCCAGCTGCGTCCCCTGGCCCTGTCTTCACACCCGCCCCGCCTCCAGCCGCAACCTCCACCTCGACACCTGTCCTGCCTTCCCGCCCAACCTCCACCTCGGGCTCCTCCCCGCAACAGGAGCAACCAGCTCCCACACTACCTCCACCTCCTCTGCCTCAGCGCGGGCGACGACAGAGGCACCGCAGGCCGCAGCCCCCTCCGAGCGCACGGACTGCACCACCGTCCCCACCACCCGGCTACGTCCTTGTAACGAAGGCCGCGCTCGAGGGAATGCTGGCAAGCTTTGCCCTTGCCCTGACGGGCCTCCTCCAGCTCACGCCCGACGAGGCGGCCCTGCGAGTAATAGCGAAGGCGACAGTGGAGGAGCACTTTCCCGATCTCGCGGGCCCCTCCACCACACCCGCCCCACCACCTCCAGTGCCTCATAGCCCCGCTCTCCCACCTGCCGAGACCCGAGCAACCGAGCCCCTTCCTCCTTCCGTAGAGGTAACGGAGATGGAGGCCGACGAATGCCACCAGCCTCCCCAGCCAGGCGTACCCCCAGCCAAGGCACCGTTGAAGGCGGTGCACTGGACAATGGGACGCAACACGACCCGCTCCCACATCCCGGTGCGCACAGTCCCGCCGCGCTCCCGCATCCCACAGCCCAAGCGGAAGGTGGAGCAGAGGCGCCGCCGCCCTGCGCCCACCCTCGCGACGGCCACCGTGTCCACCCCGGCGACGTCCGCGAGGGGCGGCCGCTGAGTATCCTCCAGTGGAACGTCTGTGGCGTGCGGGGGAAGGTCCACCTCCTGCGGGCTGCGCTCGGCACCGGCGGCTTCGATGTCGTCCTCCTGCAGGAGACACTCCTGGGTGAGGGCCAGTCGGTGCGGCTTAAGGGCTACAGGGCCTTCTACCTCCCTGCCATTGCCGGTGCGGCGCGTGGGTGTGGCATTCTAGTCAAGGATGCACTTCCCTGCACTAGGGTGACTCACCCCGTGCCATGCGGTGACGGCGTGGAGGTGCTGGCAGTAAGGGTGGCCTTGCCGAGCGCGACGGTAGAAATTTACTGTGTGTATAGTGGCCGGGCTGCGGATGCAGACTTCACCGAGCTTTTCTCACTCGCCGCCGATGAGCCCACCTTCATCGGCGGCGACTTTAACGCCCACCACGAGAGGTGGGGGAGCCGCCAGAACAACCGTGTCACGTCGCAGCAACGCTGGCGGACCTGCCAACTGTCACTCTGCTCAACCGGGGGAGCCCACTCACGTCCGCGGGGGGGTGCTGGACCTCTCCCTGGTGTCGCAGCCTCTTGCTGTCGGCGCGACGTGGGCCCTGCATGGCAGCCTCGCCAGCGACCACTTTGCCACTGTCACCACACTACCTGTGGCCCCGCCTGTGCCTCCGCAGCGGCCGGCACGCTGGAATTTGAGCAGGGCTGACTGACCTAGGTTCCGCGCGGCGGTTGCCCGTCATCTGGCGACCACCGACAGGCCTGACGACTTGGAGGAGGCGGCGGTCCGCCTGATTGAGATGTTCCGCAGTGCAGCTGACGAGGCCATCCCTACCACCAGACCTGCGAAGCGGAATTATAAGGACCGGTGGTACTACAATGCGGACATAAAAGTTGCCAACCACCGAGTCAATCAGGCGCGTAAGCTCAACAGGCGTCACAACACCGACGCCACGAGGGGCCTCCTCCGGGCGGCCATCCGCCAGGCTAAGGTAACTACAGAGAGGGTGCAAGGGGAGCACTGGCTATCCTGGTGCGCCACCATTGACGCCGGTGTATCCACTGCCGTGCTCTGGCGGAAGCTCCGTGCGGTTGCACGAGGGACCATGCCTAGGCCACCTCTTCACCCGCAGCCTCAAGTCGAGGCCGGGAGACTGCTTACCTCCTTTGTTTCCCGGGCCTCGTCTGCCAGGCTGCCTCCGGCCACCAGGGAGCTACAGAGGGAAGCCTACGCTGCCAGGATCGAGGCATTCACGGCAGCTTGTAGGGAGGACCACGCTGACGACGCCCCCATCCGCGTGGAGGAGCTTGTGCGAGCCATCCCCAGGAAAGACACTGCCCCTGGAGAGGATGCCATACCATACACGTTCCTTCGGAACGCTGGGACGGAGAGGCAGGATGAAATAACAGCTCTTTTCAACACGTCATACACTCTCGGTGCCCTTCCCGTGGCGTGGAAAACAGCCACCATTTTCCCTATCCCCAAGGGCGTAGATGGCCAACACCGCCCCATCTCCCTTCTCAGCTGCCTGGGGAAGACGATGGAAAGGGTCATCCTCTCTCGCCTCCTCTGGACCATGGGCCCTCTGCACCACCATCTGTTTGCCTTCCGGCAAGGCAGGGGGACACGGGACTGCGTCTCTACCCTCCTTTCAGCCATCCTCGATAGGGCGGCGGTAGTCGTGTTCCTCGACCTAGAAAAAGCCTTTGAGCTGGCATCGGCGCCTGCCATTCTCTCGATCCTGGCGGAGAAAGGTGTCCGGGGCCGCCTTTTAGCCTGAATAGGGCACTACCTCATGGGTCGACAGGCCGCAGTGCGGTATCAGGGATGTACTTCTGCTGTTGAGACCCTGGAAAACGGTACGCCACAGGGTGGAGTGCTGAGCCCCGTTCTCTTTAACCTGCTAGTCGAGAAACTGGCGGCCCTCCCGACCAGCAGGTATTGCAAAGTGCTTTGCTATGCTGATGACGTGGCCATGGTGGCTACGGGACCAAATCCTGTGGCCAGAGCTCGCCTACTCCTCCGCCGCCTCGCAGAGGCTTGTGCTTCCCTCGGCCTCGTCGTCAACAGGGAAAAGACCAAGGCCATGCTGTACCGGCAGAGGCGTCCCCCCGAGCCTCTCCTGCTTGGCGGCGAGCCGTTACCGTGGGTGTCCTCATATAAGTACCTGGGTATGACCGTCGACTCACGGCTGTCGTTTGTGCCTTACATCGCCTCTCTCAGTGCGAGGGTGAAGAGCCGCACCAACATCATGCGCGCCCTGGCACGGACGGAGGGCGGTGCGAGCGGCAGGGTGCTAAGGCGCTTTTATGTCCAGGCGGTGCGGTCCTGTGTGGACTATGGGTCGCCATGCCTCCTCACCGTTAGCACCGCTGCACTCGAGCAGCTTGAGGTGGCCCAGAACGCGGCACTCCGCCACATTCTCGGGGCCCCGCGCTGGACAAAATGCGTGTGCCTCAGACCGGAGGCCCGATTGCCCTCCATCTCCACCAGGGTCACCCAGCTTTCCATCAGCCACCTTATTAAGCTGCTCCGCCTCAGGGGGTCTGAGTCACTCCGTGACTACGTGGGGCAGGCCCTCCTACAAGACCCACACCTTTTCCGACGGAGGTTGTGGGCGGCGGTAGCAGCCGCTAAGCTAAGGCCACATGCCCTGGCGCGTGCCTACATCGCGACGCCTGACGCGCCCCACCCGGCATATGTGGCTCAACCGCCTTGGGCTCTCCGGCCCTTCACCGCGACCATCAAGCCCCTGCCATCAAAAAAGACATTTTTGTCTGTGGAGAGGCCGCGGCAAGGGTGGAGGATGTTTCGCACCTTCGGGCTGCTCATTTCTACACCGACGGCTCTGTCGACCACCACACAGGGGCCGTCGGTGCAGCGTTTGTCACGGCGGGGCACACAGAGCTAATTCGGGTGTCTGATGTCTCATCATCGACACAGGCTGAGCTTGTTGCCATCAGCTGGGCCCTGAAACACGCTGAGGAGGAGGGCGTGGGGGCTGTCGTCCTCCACTGCGACTCGGTGCCGGCCATCCAGTCCCTCCTTTGCCGAACCCGCTACCGACAACATCTCCCTCCTTACCGGCATCCACGCCCGGATGCAAGGAATGCAGAGGGAGGGGCGGGTCCTTCGCTTCAACTGGGTGCCCAGCCATGCCGGGGTTCCAGGGAACGAGGCTGCGGACCGTGCTGCTGCGGAGGCCACTCTGCTCCCTGTGGTTAGGCACAGGCTATCACCCAGCGGCTCCCAAGTCAAACGGGGCGCAGCTATGCACGCCTCAGCCGAGAGAAGGAAGGACCTGGAGGAGGCAGTGGCTGCGGGCTCGCCATCAGCGCTTTGGTATTCCGCAGCCACTGACTTTGGTCAACGAGAAATACCAATGCCCCTCCCACGACGGAAGGAGACCAGCCTCCTTCGCCTGCGTCTTGGATACAAATGTTTCTCTACACTGGATCCTGAAGATCCAGTCCCAGTCGACTGCTCGCACTGTGGGGAGGAGGTTCTCCAACCACTCCTCCACTACCTCCTCGAGTGTGAGGGCACTCAGCAATTCCTTCCCAACCCGGAGGGGTTGCCTGCCCCTAGCCTTATCGGGTACCTGAGTGACGCCCAGCTGCTGCGCCTCGTGGAGGAGTGTGCCCCGCCCCGATAGAGAACTGTCTGTTCACCGCTTCCAGCTACAGGCCGTCTCTCGAGACAAAGGCCTGTTTCCCCTTGTGGGGGATAAATCTTAAACAACAACAACAACAGACTCAACTGTTCTGTTCGTCCGTAGCCATGGCCCGTACCAAGCAGACTGCCATGAAATCCACCGGTGGCAAGGCGCCCCGCAAGCAGCTGGCCACCAAGGCCGCTCGCAAGTCGGCCCCGGCCACCGGAAGAGTCAAGAAGCCTCACCGCTACAGGCCCGGGACCGTGCCCCTCCGTGAGATCCGCCGCTACCAAAAGAGCACCGAACTCCTCATCAAGAAGCTGCCCTTCCAGCGTCTGGTGCGCGAGATCGCCCAGGATTTCTCCGCTTCCAGTCCTCTGCCGTCATGCCTCCGAGGCCTACCTCGTCGGTCTCTTCGAGGACACCAACCTCTGCGCCATCTACGCCAAGCGTGTCACCATCATGCCAAAGGACATCCAGCTGGCCCGTCGCATTCGCGGCGAGCGTGCCTAAGCGGGCGTTGCCCGTCTGAGTAGTACAATCTGCTCACACTATATCTAGGCCCTTTTCAGGGCCAAAGTCACTTTCCGGGAGAGAGTTTTAGACAGACACTGGGGCGGGCAGGGGGGAAAGAGGAGGAGGAGGAGGAGGATCACTGGCTTGTTGCCTTTCCCACATATCCTTCTGCTTCATAATCTCATATCAATTGATTGGGGGGCTTTGATTTATCTCTTAACTTATTTCAACTGGCGGGTGCACGAGTAGGGAATATGTGGGGACTACACGCAGGCAGGAAGACAGGAATTACCAGAACAAGTAAATAAATATAAACGGAGGGGCGGAATCACTAACTACTGATGACGGCTGCTATGTAGGCATATATCGTTCATCATGATCCCCTGCAGCTGACAACAAACGACCGAGAGAAGCATTGGCGATTTCAAGCCTTGGTCGCGGTTTGGCGAGCACTGGCGGGACTCGGTCCGCTTATTGATGCCATGCATCCCTTGGTGGGTCAGCTCAGTGAGTGAGTGAGAGAGAGAGAGAGAGAGCGGGAGGGACTAACCGTCTTCGTTCTCTTTCGGGAAATAGTTTGTGGCTCTGATGGAGCCGGTTCTTTTCCAGTGCAAGCAAGTTGGTGGGTTGCTTATTTGGAGGAGGTGTAGTTGGTGACGGCCTTGGTGCCTTCGGACACGACGTGCTTGGCCAGCTCATCGGGCAGGAGGAGACGGACGGCCGTCTGGATCTCCCGACTGGTGATGGTGGAGCGTTTGTTGTAATGGGCCAGGCGAGAGGCCTCGGCGGCGATTCGCTCGAAGATGTCGTTCACGAAGGAGTTCATGATGGACATGGAATTGGAGGAGACGCCGGTGTCGGGGTGGACCTCCTTGAGCACCTTGTAGATGTAGATGGAGTAGCTCTCCTTCCTCCTGCGCTTCTTCTTGTCACCCTTGGCGATGGCCTTCTGGGCCTTGCCAGCCTTCTTGGCGACCTTTCCTGATGCTTTGGGGGGCATGTCTGCTTCTTCGTTCCCAGACGGCGAGCGAATGTTGCCGGGCCGCATCTTCTTCTTCTTCTTTGATATTTACCAGTTCGGTGACTGGATGGGCTATGTTTAGAGCCCTGCAGAGGTGTGGGTCGGTGAGCTGTGCTCGCCGCCCTGAGCCATGGGGAGTCAACATGTCCCCATTTACGGAGTGTTGAATGCACCCCATAGCCGTGCGGGCGTGAGCTCAGGTCTTATCTGGGGGGTGGCGTATCTTCGCAGAGCTGGAGGAGTACGACGTCCGGGGTGCGTGCTATTATAGCTGCAGCTGCATTTTGTCTGGAGTGTTGGTCCCTCTCTGGAGCCATGCCATCTCTGAGGATGTTTGTGTCTTGGCAGTCGAGCAGGTAGTGCAACAGGGGTGTTGGTGATGGCGAAAATTTGCAGTGCGGACAAGGGTCGGGAGGGGTGTCTCGTACCATGTTTGGAGGTGACTGGAATCCTAGCCTGAGGCGGTGGAGGTCCAGTCGTGCCAGCAGAGGAGTTCTCGGCGGTATGTTGGGTGGGCGGAGTCCAGTCGCTCGGGCATACCACGAGGCGGAGGGTGACCCCGTGGCCAGTTCATTTGCTAGATCACCGCGCCAGAGGTTGTTTGTGACGGCCCTGATCTTGAGGGTGGTGCTGGAGAGACTGGGATGCACTTTTTTATCGGTGTTTGGCTTGAGGGCTGCCTCCCGGGCTGCAGCGTCGGCCCTTTCATTTCCCTGGATCCCGACATGGCTGGGGATCCAGTGTAAGGTGATTTTTCCTCCCCTCGAACGCATAGCGGTTGCCAGGTTGTGGATTTCTGTGATCAGGTTGACGTTGTCTTGGGGTTCGGGGTTGCGGAGCGTCTGGAGCGCCGCAAGCGAGTCTGAGAGGATCAGCGTGCTTGGAGTGTTTCTGTGCTGGCAGTGCCGAAGGGCCTCAAGGATGGCGACAAGTTCTGCCTGGAGGGATGAGGCTCCATCCGTGATCCTCGTCAGTGTTTTGTGTTCACCGATAACGTGCGCAGCTCCCGCCCTTCCTGTCTTGGGGTCGACGGAACCATCCGTATAGACTGTTGTGGCATGGTCAGAGGAGAGGGGCCGGATGCGTTAAAGGGCCTCCTGCCTGAGAACAGACGGGTTTAGAAGGGCCTTCGCGAGTGGAAGCCAGGAGCCAGTGATGGCGGGTAGTGGAGGGTCCCACGGGGCTGGGGCGCTTGTGTCCTTGGTGCGGGAGGTCTCTGCCCTTCGTGCGGACAAGGTCGTGTATCCCTGTTGTGAGGAGTGTTTCTCCGGCAGCCTGGACCCAGCTGGGGCGGAGGTGGAGGCGTCGGTCCATGGCTGCTGCAGCAAGGACTCGTCGAGGGGCAGAGTATTCTTTCTCTGAGTGTGCCATTTTTGCAATTGACGAGGCGGTGAATTGGGTTACCCTGTGTCTGATTGCTGGGGTGCGGAGCTCCGCTCGCAGGGTCACCGTCTTTGTCCACGGGGGGGCGCCCAGTATAGCACGGAGGGCGGTGTTCTGCTTCTCTTCAAGCCTCGCCATCAGCTTCTCTGGAAGGGCTGCGAGGCATGGTGCGCAGTGGTCCAAGAGAGATTGTACTCCATGTGTGAAGAATAGTTTTCTGACTTTTGGGCTGGCCCCTCCTTTCAGGCCGCCAATGCTGCGGAGGACGGCTAGTCTGGTGTCCAGTCTTTCTCTTAGGTACTGGACCTGAGGGGCAAAGGTCAGTCTGGAATCTATCCAGATTCCGAGATATTGATAAGAGTTTGCCCACTCAATGGTCGTGCCTTCAATGATGAGGGGGTAGTCAGGTGGCGCAGCACCGAAGGCCATTGCTTTTGTTTTGTTTAGGTTTACCTTGAGGCCAAGCTCTTGGCATTTTCTGTACAGTTTTTCTAGGTCCGCCCCCAAGCTGCGCCTGTTGCTGTTTAGGAGGGTGATGTCGTCAGCGTAGAGGAGAAGCTTGGATCCTCTGGATAGTTCAGTGGTGGTGAGTGCTTCAACTAGGATGTTAAAAAGGAAGGGGCTAAGCACGCTGCCCTGAGGGGTGCCTCGCTCGTGCTGATGGTAAGGCGAGCGATGTCCTTGGAAAAGGACCCTCCCTTTTCTTTCCGTGAGGAAGTCTTGTGTCCATTGGAGGAGTTTCCCCCCAACCCCTTTGCCTGCGAGGAGAGCCAGTATGACATGTTTGTCCGCTAGCTCGAATGCTTTCTCCAGGTCTATGAAGACCGCCGATGTTTTGTGGGAGCTGGCCTGAGTGAGGAGAGTGATGAGGTATTGGGCGGTGCCTGATCCCTTTGTGTAGGCGGATATTGCCGGGTGTAGAGGGCCTATGACCCACTGGAGGCGGGAGAGGATGATCCGCTATATAGTTTTCCCTATGCAGCTGAGTAGGGAGATTGGCCGGAAGCTGCCCGGGTTTAGGCTTGGGGATGGGGACAATGTCCGCTTCCTTCCATATGTGGGGGAGTCGCCCTACGTCCAGTGAAGCGCTGAAGAGAGACAGGAGGGCAGCGTGCCCTGACAGGCCAGCTTGGCGTATCATGGTGTGCGTAATGCCGTCAGAGCCGGGGGATGTGTCGGCACCCGTCCGAAGCGCATTTTGGACTTCGTACGCGCTCAGTGGTGTGTCAGTGGTGGCATTTCTGGCTGTTGCAGTATTGATGGCCGTTGTTCGCCTATCCCTTTCGGCCTCGAGTTTTCGGCGGGTCGCCCGAGGGAGGTTAGAGGTGTGCGTTCGTTGTGCAAAGGAAGCCGCAAGTCGATCGGCCTCTGCCGCAGGGGTCGGGTGTGACGGCCGTCTGGGATAGGGACTTCCCTTGACCCGGCGGATATTTTTCCTGATCTTTTTGAGGGAAGTGTGGGCGTCAATGGATCTGCACCATTCAGTCCACTTTTGTTCTCTTACCTCGAGCTTCACATTGCGGGTGTGGGTGATAGCATCGATGAGGATGTTTTGGTTGGCTAGTGTAGGGTGTCTTCTGTGGATTTTTCTGGCCCTGTTGATGGTTTGATTTGCTTCCGCCACCCGGTCGTCCCAGAACCAGTAATCGCGGTACGTCCGCGTAGGACGCGTCGAGAGGGGCTTTGAAGCGTCAGCTGCTGCCCGGAAAGCCTCGGTGACATGCGCTGCGTGGAGGTCGAGGTCAGGAGTGTCATGGTGTGCGGTGGTTTGTAGTGCCTCACGGAATATGGTCCAATCAGCTTTCTTCACATTCCAGCGTGCGCGTAGAGGATGGGCTGGCGGTATGGGTGGAAGATGGAGGGTGCAGGTGGTGGCAAAGTGGTCACTGGCGAGGGTGGGGTGCACGGTGAAGTTAGCATTTGGCGTGAGTGGAGTGGAGATGAACATGAGATCAAGGACTCCGCCATGGGTGTGTGTGGGTTCGGGGTCGTTGAGGAGGGTGACTCCTGGGTGGAGCGGGAGAATGGTGCCAAGATGTCGCCCTGCAGGGTTAGTAGGTGAGGTTGAGCCGAGTATGGGGTGGTGGCAGTTGAAGTCTCCCGCTATGAGTGTGGGCTGTAATTCCACCGAAGTGAGTAATTCACCAAGGTTGAGGTGTGATTGTGCTGGATTGTAGATGGAATAGAGGTCGAGAGGTGTGTCGCGGAGGAGGATTTGGACTGCCACTACGTCGACCCGTTCTCCGCATTGGGCTGGGTCCTCGATTAGCTGGGAGGGGATGGCGTGTCTGACGAGGACGCAGGAGCCGCGGGATCCTCCTCTAACTCGCGGGTTGTTGTACGCTGTGTACCCTCTGAGTTGGACAGGTTTTGTGGCTGGAGTGAGGGTTTCTTGGAGGAGGAAGACGTCGACGCCTTCCCCTCGAGCTGCCTCTTGAAGGAGGTGGATTTTTCCTCGGGCGCCTTGCATGTTCCATTGGACGAGTCTGATGGCTTCTAGTGGGGGGGTGATGAGCGTGTTGACACCTGGGGTTCGTCGGTTGTGGTGGCCTGTGGGGGAGTTGTCACGGTTGTGGTGGGGGTTACGGCCGGTGCCGGGCCGCACCCGGATTTCCCCTTTATGGCGGCGCCGCTTACTCGGGATCGCGGGGACGCGAGGCTGCACGCGCTCCCATTGGCAGGCTCGCCCGGCCGTCCCCGCCCTCCGATCCTGCGCTGCACTATATAGGGCGAAAAAGTGGCGCTCTCCCAGTGCACTCAGCAATTCCTTCCCAACCCGGAGGGGTTGCCTGCCCCTAGCCTTATCGGGTACCTGAGTGACGACCAGCTGCTGCGCCTCGTTGAGGAGTGTGCCCCGCCCCGATAAAGAACTGTCTGTTCACCGCTTTCAGCTACAGGCCGTCTCTCAAGACAAAGGCCTGTTTCCCCCTTGTGGGGGATAAATCTTAAACAACAACAACAACAACAACGCTCTCCCAGTCAGTGGACCGCCAGCACTCCTCGGGCGAGCGGCCGGGGGGTCCTTCTGCTGCGGCGTGGTTGACCCGCTTGGTCATCCTCGCTTAGGGCCCCACCGCGGCAGTCAAGTCGATCGGTCGGCTGCTCGCCCGTGCACCGCTACGGGTGTCTGCTGGGCGCCTGCCCAGAGAGCCCGTGCCTCCGTCGCTGCTCGCCGGCTGTTACCCGTGGCTGTGGCGGCGGCGGAGGCTCCCGCAACGAGCTTGCATTGCTCGCCCACACGAGCGGGCTGCTCCTTGAGCCAGAGCTCGGAGGGCCCGTTCCTCCGTCGCTGCCCCCCGGTTTATACCCGTGGCTGAGGCGGCGACGGAAGGGCTCCCCCACCCGCCGCACGCCCGCGGCGGGTTCCCCTCTGCGACGGGCCGTCCACAGCGACAAAGGCCCGTTCCCCCTTTTTAGGGGGTAAACCTAGAAGACGAAGAAGAAGACGCTCTCCCAGTCAGTGGACCGCCAGCACTCCTCGGGCGAGCGGCCGGGGGGTCCTTCTGCTGCGGCGTGGTTGACCCGCTTGGTCATCCTCGCTTAGGGCCCCACCGCGGCAGTCAAGTCGATCGGTCGGCTGCTCGCCCGTGCACCGCTACGGGTGTCTGCTGGGCGCCTGCCCAGAGAGCCCGTGCCTCCGTCGCTGCTCGCCGGCTGTTACCCGTGGCTGTGGCGGCGGCGGAGGCGTCCCGCAACGAGCTTGCATTGCTCGCCCACACGAGCGGGCTGCTCCTGAGCCAGAGCTCGGAGGGCCCGTTCCTCCGTCGCTGCCCCCCGGTTTATACCCGTGGCTGAGGCGGCGACGGAAGGGCTCCCCCACCCGCCGCACGCCCGCGGCGGGTCCCCCTCTGCGACGGGCCGTCCACAGTGACAAAGGCCCGTTCCCCCTTTTTAGGGGGTAAACCTAAAACGAACGAACGAACGAACGAACGCTCTCCCAGTGGAACGCCAGCACTCCTCGGGCGAGCAGCTGGGGGGTCCTTCTGCTGCGGCGTGGTTGACCCGCCTGGTCATCCTCGCTTAGGGCCCCACCGCGGCAGTCAAGTCGACCGGTCGGCTGCTCGCCCGCGCACCGCTACGGGTGTCTGCTGGGCGCCTGCCCAGAGAGCCCGTGCCTCCGTCGCTGCTCGCCGGCTGTTACCCGTGGCTGTGGCGGCGGCGGAGGCGTCCCGCAACGAGCTTGCATTGCTCGCCCACACGAGCGGGCTGCTCCTGAGCCAGAGCTCGGAGGGCCCGTTCCTCCGTCGCTGCCCCCCGGTTTATACCCGTGGCTGAGGCGGCGACGGAAGGGCTCCCCCACCCGCCGCACGCCCGCGGCGGGTTCCCCTCTGCGACGGGCCGTCCACAGTGACAAAGGCCCGTTCCCCCTTTTTAGGGGGTAAATCTGAAAAGGAAAGGAAGGAATGAGCGCTCTCCGAGCCCACAGCAGAAGCGCAAGTCCACGCCCCCACCACTCACTGTCGACATGTCTGGACGCGGCAAGGGAGGAAAGGTGAAGGGGAAGTCAAAGTCCCGCTCCAGCCGTGCCGGCCTGCAGTTCCCCGTGGGCAGGATCCACCGTCTCCTGAGGAAGGGCAACTATGCCGAGCGCGTGGGCGCCGGCGCCCTCGTGTACCTGGCGGCCGTCATGGAGTACCTGGCCGCCGAGGTGCTCGAGCTGGCCGGCAACGCGGCCCGCGACAACAAGAAGACCCGCATCATCCACCGCCACCTGCAGCTGGCCATCCGCAACGACGAGGAGCTGAACAAGCTCCTCTCCGGCGTCACCATTGCCCAGGGAGGTGTGCTGCCTAACATCCAGGCGGTGCTCCTACCCAAGAAGACCGAGAAGAAGTAATCGCCCTCGGCCTTTCAGGGACGACAACAGTACCGTTTAATCCGGCTCCTTGCATATTGTTTTTCATCGCCAATCCTTCTTCTCACGATTAAATAAATTTGAAGTGCCATTCTAGGTCGCAGGCATAGATATGATGTACTAGGAAGAAGAGTGCCAGTCATGGTCAATTCAACAACAACAACAACAACAACAATTAACAACCATAGAGTCTGGCAGGATTCCCACAGTTAGTTTGTTTGTTTTCTTCGTGGCAGGTAAGGGACTCCTCTGCTGACAACGACGACAACAACCACCCACAAAACATAACATAACAAAAAAAAAAAAAAAGCAAAACAGAGCCGGGATGTAGGTGCTGCAGGTCGTTGAGACGATGATGGCCGTCGTGCAGATCAGATGCAGCGCTGCCCCCGCCGAGATGAAGTAGGTAGGTAGTAGCTGGGTGGGCTCCGACCCGCTGTGGCCTGTGGAGTAGGTCCGGAATGAGTAAAATGAATCAGTCAGTCAGTCACTGACGTCATGTATGATCCCCTGCCTCACCCGGGAAAGCATGCATCGGTTTGTACCTTCACCTTCACCTTCACACGCACACACAGCCATCATCACGGTATAGTTTAACCCAACCTAAACATCCTGTCTCACACACAGGTGCTAGGTGGCGAGGTAGACCCTAAAGAGAAGAAGAAAACGTTTGGGAGGGTAAGCTAAACTAAGTGCAAAAGCACCAGGGCCAGCCAGCCAGCCAGCACAGACACTGCGATACAGGAGTCTCGCGCTAGCTAATAAGAATTATAATTAGAATAACACACACACACACAAAAAAAAAAAAAAAAATAATAATAATAAAAAATAAATAAAAAATAAAATAAATAAAAGAGTTTAAGGAGACCCACGCACATAGCTCCGCCGTAGGTTCCCCTAGCGGACGGGGAACCTAACTAGTTGCTCTTCTGCTGTAACTAAAAGCCATTGCTAAGGAGTAATTTTTTTTCCTTGAGAAATATCTTTAGCATATTCTTTGGCCAGTATGTGGGTAGAGTTTATTACATTGTATGATTCTCTCTTGATTATATCTTTGAAGTCTTTTGCTACCATAAACCATATAGGAGCAGTATATTCACACATAGGTGTTACGGGAGTTATGAATACAGATCTTATATGATTTTTCTACTTCGGTAATTATTACACTTTTAACTCTGAACTTTTTAGACTTTTTTGAGGTAGATTCTTAGAATAAAAGCCTTAACAAGCAATTACTTCCCTCTATACCTCTCACATACAATAATGAAAATATATCTGTTCTGGTTGTAGGTATTAGAATATTTCAGTAACTATGAAAGAGTTGATAAAAGCGCTATTAGATTTCATTTTTCCTCCCATATGCACAGGATGTAAGAACAAACTTGTTCAAGGAGAATTATTTATTTGTACCATTTGCTTGAGTAACAGATAATCCTATTACAAATCGTTTTGTAGATACAGCTACTATTACCTATGGTCTTGCATTAAAAAAAAAAAAAATTGGGGAGGTATTAGGAGTTGAGTATGGCAATATTTTTGTATCAACATCCAGCTATTTCAGTGATAGATGAATAATACTTATTCCATTGCACAGGCAAATATTGCAGGAAAACACTATAATCCAAGTGATTATTTTCGCTAAAGGACTTTCAGAATCACTAAAAAGAGACAGTCATCTAACATATGTAAAAAGAAATCGCAATACTCCATCCCAAGCAACCCCCCCCCAAAAAAAGGAAAGCCAACACGCATTACAAACCTCAACAAACTAAGAACAAAACTCCCACAACAAAACTAACTAACAAGTTAGCTTGCAACAAACAAACGAGCTAGCTCCCTAACTAGCTTTTTTGCTAGTTAGCTAGTTAGTTAGTTAGTTTGTTTCTTTGTTTGTTTGTTTGCTAGTTAGCTTGTTATTTTGTTTGTTTGCTAGCTAGATACCTTGTTTGTTTGTTTGTTTGTTTGTTAGTTAGTTTGCTAGCTAGCTTGTTTGCTAGCTAGCTTGTTTGCTTGTTTGTTTGTTTGCTTGCTAGCTAGTTTGTTTATTTGATAGCTAGCTTGTTTGATTGCTTGCTAGCTAGCTAGTGAGTTTGTTTGTTTGTTTGCTTGCTAGTTTGTTTGTTTGTTTGTTTGTTTGTTTGTTTGTTTGTTTGTTTGCTAGTTTGTTTGTTTGTTTGTTTGTTTGCTAGTTTGCTAGTTAGTTAGTTAGTTAGTTAGTTAGTTAGTTAGTTAGTTTGGTTGGTTGTTTGTTTGCTAGCTAGCTTGTTTGGTTGCTTGCTAGCTAGCTAGTGAGTTTGTTTGTTTGTTTGTTTGTTTGTTTGTTTGTTTGCTAGCTAGCTAGCTTGTTTGTTTGTTTGTTTGTTTGTTTGTTTGTTTGTTAGTTTGTTTGTTTGCTAACTAGCTTGTTTGCTTGCTTGCTAGCTAGCTAGTGAGTTTGTTTGTTTCTTTGTTTGTTTGCTAGCTAGCTAGCTAGTTTGTTTGTTTGCTTGCTAGCTAGCTAGTGAGTTTGTTTGCTAGCTAGCTAGTGAGTTTGTTTGTTTGCTTGCTAGCTAGCTAGTGAGTTTGTGTTTGTTTGTTTGTTTGTTAGTTAGTTAGTTAGTTTGTTTGTTTGTTATCTAGCTTGTTTGATTGATTGCTAGCTAGCTAGTGAGTTTGTTTGTTTGTTTGTTTGTTTGTTTGTTTGCTTGCTTGCTAGCTAGCTAGTGAGTTTGTTTGTTTCTTGGTTTGTTTGTTTGCTAGCTAGCTAGCTAGCTAGTTTGTTTGTTTGCTTGCTAGCTAGCTAGTGAGTTTGTTTGCTAGCTAGCTAGCTAGCTAGTGAGTTTGTTTGTTTGTTTGTTTGTTTGTTTGTTTGTGTATTAGTTGGCTAGCTAGCTAGCTTGTTTGTTTGTTTGTTTGCTAACAAGTTTGTTTGTTTGTTTGTTGCTAGCTAGCTTTATTGTGTGTTGCCAGCTAGCTTGATTGTTTGTTTGTTTGTTGGTCGGTCGGTTTGTTGGTTTCTTCCTTTTCTAGCTCGTTCGTTCAACTGAGTTAGTTAGTTAGTTTGTTTGTTTGTTTGTTTGTTTGTTTGTTTGCTTGCTTGCTTGCTCGCTCGCTAGCTAGCTAGCTAGTTTGTCTTTTAGTTTGTTAGCTAGCTAGTTTTGTTTTTGTCTGTTAGTTAGCCCGTTCGCTTTAATTGGCAGGCAGGCAGGCAGGCAGGCACACCTATTTACATGCCGGCACACCTACTATCATAGAAACGTATTTGCAGCTTTTTAGTCATCCACCTGTCTACTGTTGGGCATGTAGAGTTGTAGACGCTTGCCCAGGGTTCCGGCGGGCTACTCGGTGGCGGGGCTGGTTCAACGTATCTGAAAAAGCGGGTCCAGTAAGAGAGGGCGCAACGTTATGATGAGGACGACAACGAGAAACAAGAAGAAGAAGAAGAAGAAGAAGAAGAAGAAGAAGAGGAAGAAGAAGAAGAAGAAGGAGGAGGAGGAGGAGTTGGAGGAGGACTGAGAGGGAGATTCCCACTTAATCAGCCTTTCCCTTTCAAGTTCGCTCTGAGCCTGTCCCTCACCATCTAACCCTACCCTTGCTTTCCTATACACTCCTGCACATTCCAAGAGACAATAGAAGGAGTGGATCAAGAAGGGGAGGCTTCTTTCTCTCTGTCTATATAATTGCCGTCTTTCTCATTATTGCTCTCTTTCTCTTTTTCTCCTCCTTTTTTTCTTTCTCTTTCTTTCTTAACCTTTCTATGTCATTCTTCCTCTTTTTCCTTTCCTCTTCCCGTCCAGACGTCGCTTTGTTTTGTCTATATATTTTCCAATATAGTTATCTCTCTCTCTCTCTCTCTCTCTCTCTCTCTCTCTCTCTCTCTCTCTCTCTCTCTCTCTCTCTCTCTTTTCATAAATATCCTGTTACTGATTTTACAAAGAATTGACAGGGACAGGGGAAATTATGGCAAAATGATGTTTCTGTAAGAACTGAAACAAACAAATTGGAGCTTACTAGTGGCAAATGAGGTGGATGGGGAGCAGTGGGCGGAGGTGTGAACCATCATTAGGCAGGAGGGAGGGAGGGAGGGAGGTAAAAGATGGGAGGGAGGAAACAAACTGCATCTTACTAGTGGCAAATGAGGTGGATGGGGAGCAGTGGGCGGAGGTGTGAACCATCATTAGGCAGGAGGGAGGGAGGGAGGGAGGTAAAAGATGGGAGGGAGGAAACAAACTGCAGCTTACTAGTGGCAAATGAGGTGGATGCGGAGCAGTGGGCGGAGGTGTGAACCATCATTAGGCAGGGGAGGAGGAGGGAGGAGGAAACAGAAAGAAAGAAAGAAAGAAAATATAACTGAAGTAAAAAGTGTGCTACTATTCTCTTAGTGAAAAAGAATGTGGACCGCAAAGAGGTCCGGGGTGGGTGGGTTAGGTCGGGCTCGCTCAGGCAGCGGCATTAACCACCGAAGCCGTACAGGGTGCGGCCCTGGCGTTTGAGGGCGTACACCACGTCCATGGCGGTGACGGTCTTGAGCTTGGCGTGCTCAGTGTAGGTGACGGCATCTCTGATGACGTTCTCCAGGAACACCTTGAGCACACCACGGGTCTCTTCGTAGATGAGCCCGGAGATGCGCTTTACACCGCCACGGCGCGCCAGACGACGGATGGCCGGCTTGGTGCCGCGGTGGGGCCCTAAGCGAGGATAACCATGCGAGTCAACCACGCCGCCGCAGAAGGACCCCCCAGCTGCTCGCCCTAGGAGTGCTGGCGTTCCACTGCCCCCGCCGCTCGTCGCTTTTTCGCCCTATATAGTGCAGCGCAGGATCGGAGGGCGGGGACGGCCGTGCGAGCCTGCCAATGGGAGCGCGTGCCGCCTCGCGTCCCCGCGATCCCGAGTAAGCGGCGCCGGCATAAAGGGGGAATCCGGGCGCGGCCCGGCAACATTCGTTCGCCGTCTGGGAACCAAGAAGCAGACATGCCCCCCAAAGCATCAGGAAAGGCCGCCAAGAAGGCTGGCAAGGCCCAGAAGGCCATCGCCAAGGGTGACAAGAAGAAGAAGCGCAGGAGGAAGGAGAGCTACTCCATCTACATCTACAAGGTGCTCAAGCAGGTCCACCCCGACACCGGCGTCTCCTCCAAGGCCATGTCCATCATGAACTCCTTCGTGAACGACATCTTCGAGCGCATCGCCGCCGAGGCCTCTCGCCTGGCCCATTACAACAAGCGCTCCACCATCACCAGTCGGGAGATCCAGACGGCCGTCCGTCTCCTCCTGCCCGGTGAGCTGGCCAAGCACGCCGTGTCCGAAGGCACCAAGGCTGTCACCAAGTACACCTCCTCCAAATAAGCAACCCACCAACTTGCTTGCACTGGAAAAGAACCGGCTCCATCGGAGCCACAAACTATTTCCCGAAAGAGAACGAAGACGGTTAGTCCCTCCGCGCTCTCTCTCTCTCTCTCTCTCTCTCTCTCTCTCTCTCTCTCTCTCTCTCTCTCTCTCTCTCACTAACTCACTCTCTGAGCCTGAGGTGACCCACCAAGGGATGCATGGCATCAATAAGCGGACCGAGTCCCGCCAGTGCTCGCCAAACCGCGACCAAGGCGGCGGTGTGAAGACCTCGCACGAAATGTGTACAGCTTCATGAAATGCAGGGCAAAAAGACAAGCCCAGTTTGTACAGTTCCAGGCATTCCTGGACGTAGAGCCCCATAAAATGCTTCATCCATCTCAAACAAGGTGGCTGTCTCTAGCCACAGTTGTTTCCCGCATGCTAGAGCAGTGGGAAGCCCTAACTTTGTATTTTACAGACATGGCACTTTTAGAAAAACTGGTTGCTGCTCAATAGATACTAGAGTGCCTCACTGACCCTGCTGTGAAGCTTTTTTACCTCTTCTTGCAGTGGGTACTCCCGAAATTCACCAGCCTGAACAAATACTTTCAGTCGGAGAAAGTTGTAGTGACAGAGCTGAATGATAAGCTGTGTGAGCTCTATCGGGAAATTCTGTTGTCTTTCATGGAGGGACAGTATGTCAGGAAAACAAAACTAACAGAAATATATCCCACAAGAGAGGATAAGCAGTTACCTGGTTCTAGGCTGTACCTTGGAGTTGGTGTGATGAATTACATTGACCACCCTCAAGTAACTCAGCATCCACATATGAGAGAAGATTTCTTCAAGAGATGCAGGACTTTCCTGAGCGTGGCTGCATGTGAAGTCAAGAAGAGGTGGAGTTTTGATGATGAACTAATGACAAACATTCGCTATCTGCATCCCAAGCAAGCCATGAGTTCAGCTGCGAGAGAGGTATTTCCATCTATCATTCCTCTTGGGCGCTGTTTAAAACAGATAGTGCCAGTGGATGACCATCACTATATGCAAGCATTGGATGACCAGTGGAGAAGGCTGCCCCTTGTTCGCGGTCAACTTCCTGATGACATCGCAAAGGAGCAACAGCCGGATGTCTTCTGGGGCAAGCTATCAACATGGGATCTGGCGACAGGGACTTTGTTCAACTCTCGCAGTTTTCCCTAGATGCACTGTGTTTGCCCCACTCCAATGCTAATGCGAGTGTTCAGCAAAGTGAATCTGACTAAAACAAAGATTAGAAACAGGCTTCATACTAACACAATTAATAGCTTGCTCCTTACATCACAGTGCCTTAAGGAGGGAGAGAAAGGTTGCACTTCGTTTCAGCCAACACAAGATATGGTTAACAAAATGAACTATTCAACTCTGTATAAGGAAGGAAGTGACGCAAAGAGCACTAGACGGTCTAGACCACAGGAGTGTCAGGACTCCCAGGATGGCCAGGAAAATGAGGAAGACATTGTATACTTCGAAACATAGATAGACTATCTCGATCAGTCCTTAGTACTACAATATAAGAAGTAATTTTTATGTAATTGTATAAGGCTTTATTAATAATAATAAGAATATAGTATAGAAGTAATTTTTATTATATATATATATATATATATATATATATATATATCTTTATATATATATATATATATATATATATATATATATATATATATATATATATATATATATATGTGTGTGTGTGTGTGTGTGTGTAACATGTATGGGAGATATGTTATTAAATAAAGAATATTATTATCTTTATCAACCGTTTTTTTTTTTTTTCTTTACATATATTACCAACACTAGAAATGGAGTTATTCCAAGAATTTGCTTTAAAAAATCAAGTTAATCATGCTGCCATAATACTGCCATAATTAATACACAGAATCTGCCATAATTTAAAGGCAAATGCCATAATTTTAACATTGCCGTACGATAATGTGATCCGGCTGGCAGCGCAACCCTGCTCTGAGGTGACCCACCAAGGGATGCATGGCATCAATAAGCGGACCGAGTCCCGCCAGTGCTCGCCAAACCGCGACCAAGGCTTGAAATCGCCAATGCTTCTCTCGGTCGTTTGTTGTCAGCTGCAGGGGATCATGATGAGCGATATATGCCTACATAGCAGCCGTCATCAGTAGTTAGTGATTCCGCCCCTGCGCTTATATTTATTTACTTGTTCTGGTAATTCCTGTCTTCCTGCCTGCATGTAGTCCCCACATATTCCCTACTCGTGCACCCGCCAGTTGAAATAAGTTAAGAGCGAAATCAAAGCAGTCTCCCCCCCCCCCCCCCAATCAATTGATATGAGATTATGAAGCAGAAGGATATGTGGGAAAGGCAACAAGCCAGTGATCCTCCTCCTCCTCCTCCCCCCATGCCCCCATGCCCGCCCCAGTGTCTGTCTAAACTCTCTCCCGGAAAGTGACTTTGGCCCTGAAAAGGGCCTAGATATAGTGTGAGCAGATTGTAGTATTCAGACGGGCAACGCCCGCTTAGGCACGCTCGCCGCGAATGCGACGGGACAGCTGGATGTCCTTTGGCATGATGGTGACACGCTTGGCGTGGATGGCGCAGAGGTTGGTGTCCTCGAAGAGACCGACGAGGTAGGCCTCGGAGGCTTCCTGCAGAGCCATGACGGCAGAGGACTGGAAGCGGAGATCGGTCTTGAAATCCTGGGCGATCTCGCGCACCAGACGCTGGAAGGGCAGCCTCATGGTGAGGAGCTCGGTGCTCTTCTGGTAGCGGCGGATCTCACGGAGGGCCACGGTCCCGGGCCTGTAGCGGTGTGGCTTCTCGACTCCTCCGGTGGCCGGGGCCGACTTGCGAGCGGCCTTGGTGGCCAGCTGCTTGCGGGGGCGCCTTGCCACCGGTGGATTTCCTGGCAGTCTGCTTGGTACGGGCCATGGCTACGGACGGCTACGGATGGCCAGCTGCAGGTGGTGGGGGATGATGCGGGTCTTCTTGTTGTCGCGGGCCGCGTTGCCGGCCAGCTCGAGCACCTCGGCGGCCAGGTACTCCATGACGGCCGCCAGGTACACGGGGGCGCCGGCGCCCACGCGCTCGGCATAGTTGCCCTTCCTCAGGAGACGGTGGATCCTGCCCACGGGGAACTGCAGGCCGGCACGGCTGGAGCGGGACTTTGACTTCCCCTTCACCTTTCCCCCCTTGCCGCGTCCAGACATGTCGACAGTGAGTGGTGGGGGCGTGGACTTGCGCTTCTGCTGTGGGCTCGGAGAGCGAATACCCGCCTTTTTTTTTTTTTTTTTTTTTTTTAAAGGGGGGTGGAGAAAAACAAAGAAAGCTAGCTAAAGATAAAGTTGGTGGGAAGAGAAGGGGTGAAAGAAAGTGATGAGAAAAAAAGGATGTGGGCTTGACCACAGTGCTATTTTTATTTATTTATTATTTAATTATTTAATTATTTATTGTTATTATTATTATTATTATTATTATTATTATTATTATTATTATTATTATTACTATTATTATTATTATTATTATTATTATTATTATTATTATTATTATTATTATTATTATTTTTTTTTTTCCAGTTAAACACTCAGCCGCTCACACACCTCCACACACAACAACATCAATCACTCCCACAACTGAAATCTCACAAATGCAATCGGCAGGACCACATCTCTCCCTAAGACTCAGACTACTGGAGAATATTTCAGTCTCACTGTGTGCAAATATAAGTGTGCAGGTGCTTTTCCCATGTTGTGCTATAACTAAGTGAGACAGTTTTCTCCAGTAGATACACAGCTAATCCTAACATACACAACTGCCGTTGCTGTGAGTTCAGGTTGCATCTACGTCAATGAAATTATGTAAATGATTGGTTAAGAATATTGATTTTCTAGTTACTGGTGAATGTCAATTTGTTTCTGTCTCGTAATTATTGCTTGTGGCGTGTCTTCATGTACGGTGGCGCTGCTCTTTGGAAACCATGTGTGTTCTCTGTTTCGTATTTGAGTTAAGTTGAAGTAATGTTCTGGTTCTGTTGTTTTTATTGTTTCCCAAATTTGTTTTGCTCTTGTGTCTATTTTTATATTCAGAGGGGTGATATTATACTTTAGATGTAGTTCCTCTGCTCTTCCATCTTCCTCCTCTCTATTATTAATAAATCTAAGTGCTTTGTTGATAACTGACTGCATGCTAAGTTTTTGTGTGTTGGATATTGAGCATAACGGGACAGGTGGGTATTCCATTATTGGCATAAGCAATGTTTTAACAAGGGTAACTTTTGTTTTTTTCAGGTAAGTTACTAAATCTTCTGAGTTTAGTTAAAACTGCGTTGCCTTTATTTTTAACGATGGTGCAGTGACTTCTGATGCCGGTCGAGCTTATGTTTAATTCAAGGAACTTTCCCTTGCTGCAAGTTTCTATCTCTCTCCCGTTGACTGTAATTTTCTTTGTCTTATACTGTGCAATAGGTATTATTTTAAACTTTTCTTCACTTGTCTGAATTTTCCATGCTCTTTCATATTTACTTATTCATTCAATTTCCCTTTCCACTTTCCTTTTCATCATTTCCTTGGACTTGCTGGGTGAAGTGATGACCTGTGTGATGTCGTCTGAAAATAGCATATCAAGGCATCCCGGTCCTGGTGATGGTAGGTCATTTGTATATAGAGTATAGAGTGTGGGAGAGAGAACACTCCCCTGAGGTACTCCGCTCAGTAGGTTGATATCGTTGCCGTTATCTTTACCAATTTTAACTTTTGCTTTTCTATTGTCCAAAAAATTGCAGAGAGTCTTTTCTAAGATGGTAGGTAATTTTAGGCGTAATAACTTATACTTTAAGCCATTATGCCAAACTTTGTCAAATGCCTTTCCTACGTCTCTCAACACCACATACACCTGCTGTTTGTCTGCTAAGGCGTTGGCTATTGTTTCATAAGTGGTGGCGATGGCTGTTGTTGTTCCTTTATACGCTCTAAATCCATGCTGTTTATCTTTTAAGATGTTATGTTCTGATAGAAAATATTTAGTCTTCTTAGTATTATTTTCTCATAGAGCTTTCCTGGCACTTCCAGCAGTGAAATGGGTCGGTAATTTATTGGTTGAATGGGAGACTTGTTGTTCTTAGGTATAAATTTTATAATGGCTCTTTTAAATATCTGGGGAAAATAACCCGCAGAGTAACATGCGTTGTAGAGATTTGTCAATTGTTCAAATGCTGAATCTGTACAGTTTTGTAGTATTATTTTACTAATTCCTGAAGAACCCGGTGCTTTGTTTTTAAATTTCTGTACGTGGCTTTTAATTTCTTCTTTGGTAATAACACTTGTCTGGATGTTCTCATTACTTAATCTACAGATGTTAGATGTAGGATATGGAGATACTCTAAGGTGGTTGATATTAATGTACGTGTCAATATGATCAGAGTGTTGTCTATCGAATTTAGCTTCTTCGTCGTCAGTTCTTATGAAAACTCCATATATATATATATATATATATATATATATATATATATATATATATATATATATATCTATATATATATATATATATATATATATATATATATATATATATATATATATGTGTGTGTCAATTAAAAATACAGAATTAAATGTAAAATTATATAACTATAAATAAATATGTCCTTGTCAGGTGGCCGCCCACCATCTTTCTACCTCCTCCTGTATTTCTCTCTCTTCTCCCCCCTTTCCCATCACCCAACCCCTCTTCTTTCCTTCACCCCCTCTCTCTATAAAAAAAAAATAAAAAAATATAAAATAAAAAGTTTCTCTCCGACCTCCACAGCGCGCGGACCTACTTCTCACCCGGACCTTCTCCAGCAACAGCTCTCGCCTCCTAGCGATCGAGCTGCTGCTGGGAGAGCTAGCTCTTGACCCAGTTTGAGGACTACCTGCCCTCTGTGGAGTTTGTTGTGTGCAGCTTTAGCGGGCCCTTTTCTGGGGCTCTGCTCCGTGTGCTTACGAGTGTTACCTTAAGTGCTTGTGATTAGTGTTTTCGTGTGATTTGCGTGACTCCGCGGTGCTCTCTTGCAGGGCACCGAGTTGAGTGTGTTGCGCTCTGCGCACGGGTGTTGTGTTCGTTGCGGTAGCAAGCCTGTGACTCCGGATCAGGCGCCGCTTGTGTAGTGTGCTTTCTTGCCGTGCCCATTCACTGGGTGTGGGCAAAGAGTTGAGCGTGTTGTGCTCTGTGTAGTGCGTTTCCAGTGCTGTGTACAGTGCGTCAGCACGCCTGCGTCTAGGGCTCAGGCGCCTCTTGCGTGCAGTATTTTGTTGCCGTACCCACTCACAGGGTGTGGCTTCGAGTGCTCGTGCACTGTTAGGTGTGTATTTCAGTGCTAAGTGTAGTGGATGATAGACACTGTCTGACAGACATGTCTGCCGTCGCCCCCCTAGAGGCTGTCTCCTTGGACACGCCCAAGAGGAAGGCCGACCGGTCCCCAGAGGACCACAAGCCACCCAAGAAGCGGTTGCTGGAGGACGACGACCTACCGCTGCTCTCGGACCCGGAGTCCTCGGAGCAAGAGCTAGACCGATCGTCTACCAGCGCCGACCCCGAGTTTGTGACGCAAGAGAAGAGGAAGACCGTCCAGCAGAGGAAGAGGCAGCAGACACCAGCCGTGGAGGTCGCTCCTGCCCCCCGGGCAGCGGATCGGAGGAGGCCCACGGAGGGGCCCCCCCGGTACCGCCTAGTGCACAGGGGAGACTGCACCAGCGATTACCTCGCGGTGCGGCACCTGGAGACACTGCGCCGCCCGGCGCCGGCTGTGCACCTCCAGACCCCGAGTCCATTCCTCCTAACTCCGAGGGACGCGGCCGCGGCGGAGTTTCTCAAGGAGGTTGTAGCTCGTCGCCCTCGAGGCATTGTCCTCCAGAGGCTGGAGCAGGTACCGAGGAGAGTGAAGGGGGTGCTTGTGGGGTACCCCCTCGAGTACGATGCCGAGGACATCAGGGCATCAGGACATCCGGCTGTGGTGGGCCCCACTCCTCTCCTGCCTGCTCTACGAGTTGAGTCTTGAGTACGTTGCTCCTCTCCACCATTCCACGCCGCCGTTGTTTCTTCAGGCCGAATCTGGTTTGTGGTGCATGCACAACCGATCCGCAAGGTATGTTGATTACTGATTCATGTCGCTGATGTGATAGGGTTCATCTACTTGTGCCACTGCGTGCGTCCGGTTTTCCCGTACATCTCTTGTGGCGCTGAGGGGCTTATCCCCGAGTCACCTCACTCATCCCCCCACCACCCACCCCCCGTCGTCTACCGGGACGCCCGTCCCCGTCTGACAGGACTCCCCAATCGAGTGGTTCGTCCGTGTGGGGTAGACGGGACATTTCTCCGAGTCGCCCACTCACTCACCCCATCCCCCACTCCCTTCTCCTCCCGCGCCCCCTGCGGCTCCCCAACCCATCCTGCCGCACCCCCAGCCCTCGGTTTTTACCCTCCTTCTCCCCTGTGTCCCCCCTCAGCCATTGCCCCCCCTCCCCTCACGGCAGGGGCCTCTGTCCTTGCCTCTCCATGTCCCCTCACGTTGCGGGTTCTTGCGGCGTCTTTTTCCCCATTCACCTGTCACCACTCCCCCCCTACCCCGGGCCCACGAACCCAGCATGGGCCGCGTCAAAATTCGGCACGCCCAGCCTGAGGCCCTCGCGACACGGCGCACGCTATCCAACCTGCTGGGGCCCAAACTTAGGTTCGTCCGCCTACTCGCCGCGGATGACGGGGTGGTGGTGGTTACGGCCTCGGACCAGGACACCGAGGCTGTCTTTGAAAGCAACCTGCTGGGGGCGCTTGCGGCAGAGGGATTCACTCCCCTCATGCCCTCTGAGGTCCGTAGTCGGCGGACAGTCATATGCTTCCGCCTAGACGAGCTGGTCACGGAGAATAGCCCTGGCGAGCTCCGGGCGGAGCTCGAAAGGGCTCATGGGTGGGCGAAAGTGGAGGACATATACAAATTCCCTCACTCCCACACCCTGAAGATCGTCTTCCGGTCCAGCGAGATGGCCCGGAAGGCGATCGAGAACGGGCTTCTCCTCTTCTCTTTCTCCGTGACTCCGGAGCAAATCAGGGCGGAGGTGTACACACCCCTCATGGCCTGTAACCGCTGCCACAAGATCGAGCAGCACACCACCCCCAACTGCCCCTTACCTGACGCCGCCCCCCTTTGCTCGGAGTGCTCGGGCCCGCACTCCTTCAGAGTCTGTGCTGCCGAGCAAAAAAAGTGCCCCAACTGCGACGGAGAGCACAGTGCTCGGGCCATGCGGTGTCCCATCCGCAGGGCTGCCCTCAGGGAAAAAGAGCAACAGCGGCGGCGCCTTCAAGAGACGTCCCCCTCCTCTTACGCCCAGGCGGCTCAATCCCAGACCGCGCAGGCACCTTCCCCCCTCCCTCTCCGTCCTTCAACCTAGGAAGCCTTGCCTGTGTCTTTCACGCTCACGTCCTGAACGCGACGCAGCCTGGCACCTTCCAGGAGGTCCTCTCAGGGGCCCTTCAGAAGAACGGCCTCCCCGACCTCCAATTCCCCCCCTTTCGGCTGCCTGCGGACCTCGTGAAGACGGCACTCTGCGCTGCGCTCGCCCTCCTGTCCCCCGCCACGCCACTCCCGGCAGTGCCGGAGGAGACGGTGACGCCCGAGGTGGCGCCCCCGCCCCAGCCCCAGCCTTCCTCGCCTCTCTCTTCCCCCCCTCCCATCTCCCCCTCTCTCCCCCCTCAGGGATCCTCAGGGCGCTCCTCCCCTCTATCCTCCGTCTCCCCTGCCCGCTCACTTACCGCCTCGGAGGCGTCTGACCTTGGGGAGGGGGCCTTGTGCCAGGTAGTCCCTTACGTCATCCGGCGCCGATCCGATCGCTGGCCGTCTCGCCCCACGTACCAATCCCTCGAAAAGGGCCTGGATGGCGGACGCTACAAGCTAGGATACATTGGCCCGGATGGCTCCCTCCCGTACCTGAGGGGCTGGCTCCGCACTTTCCCAGGGCAGCTGGCCGGCTACTTCCACTCCCTCACCGAGGATGACTTCCACTCCTTCACTCCCGGCCCTGTCCCACAGGAACTGCTCCCCAGCCTCCGCTTGACCAGGCAACGACCGGACCTACCGTGACTCGGTTGCGTGTAGTTCAACACAATGTACTGACGTGGGACAGACGGAAATTTGACTTGCACAATACGTACCGACAATTTGACCCTGACATCATCCTTCTCAACAGCCACGGACTTACGGACGACGCTAGGATCAAAATCCCGGGCTATAGGGTCCACCAAAGGAACCTCAGCTCCGAGCCTTCGGACGGGGTTGCCATCGCCGTCAGATGTCGACGGCGCTGCAGAGTCGAGGACGACTTCCTCTCCGAAACTCTCGCAGTGACAGTCGACACCGCCGATGGTCCTTTGATGGTCGCGACATCTTACCTTCCGCCCAGACGACCGTACCTCCCTCACCCAGACTACCTCAGGCTCTTCCGCAGGCGCACCCCGGTGCTCCTCGCGGGGGATCTGAACGCCCGACACGTCGGCATCGGCTCCGCCTCGTCGAACCGTGTCGGCAGAGACCTCGTCGACTACATATGCCGACACATCGTTCGACACATCGGACCTAACTTCCCGACATACTTCGGACCCCGGTCCGCGACCTCACCTGACATATTACTCACCAACCCCTCCAACCACTTTAATCACCGCTTCACACCTGGCCCCCTCACCTCCAGTGATCACGTCCCTGACATATCGACGTCTCCCCTCTTGACCCCCGCCCCGAGACGGTACGCCTTCCGCAGGACCGACTGGGTGGCCTTTCAGACCGATAACAACCGTGACATGACTGCCCAACCGGACGTGTCCGGTGAAACGTTAAAAGACATTGACGCGGCGCTCGACTCTTGGATGTCGAGCGTCAAGACAGCTGCTGACCGCCACATCCCCACTTCGACATATCGACTAATTCCACACGCTAGACCCTCACGCACGACGTGCCTTCTGCGCATACAATTCGACGCATTGAGAGACAGAGCGACGCTACTCGGCTGGACGTACGACGAGTACCGGCGATTTGTTCGACTACGTCAGGAGCTCCACGACTCGAGACTCGCCGAGTCCAGGGATTCTTGGGGAAGGGCACTGACCGGGCTGACCGCCTGTCACGCCGTCCCCAAGAAGTTCTGGAACAGGCTCAAATGCCTCTCCGGCAGGGCCTCGGGTCGGGCCTCTGATTTGGTCGACGGCGCTGGCATCAGACACAGCACTGACGAAGAAAAGGTCCGGCTCCACACGTCCAACTGGGAGCGGGTCTTCCGGAAGGGCGGCGTGGGGGACGCCGCAGACTTAGACGTCGACATCGACGAACAAAACAACGACATTGTCCGGAACTACCTCGCCGAACACGCCCCTAGGACCCTCCCGTTTGATGCCGCTGACCCGGACAGGCTTGACGGCGCTTCCCACTTGGGCTGCCGTATCTCCCTCCAGGAGCTGCGACAGGCCAACAGGGGGAGCAAGTCATCCTGCCCGGGGGCAAGCGGCATAAACAAGACTATACTCTCCCACCTTCCTGACAGCGCCCTGGCCCGACTGAGGGACATTTTGAACGCGGCACTTTCGGCCGGGTATTTCCCGGATCGCCTCAAGGAGGCAGAGATGAGAATGATAGTGAAGCCTGGGAAGGCCCCGACCCGCCCAGACAGCTATCGCCCCATCTCTTTTCTGGAGGTCCCAGGGAAGCTCTTCGAGAGGGTTCTCACGAGACGTCTCCGTGACCACCTGGAATGGGAGGGCCACTACAACACGGCCCAGTACGGGTTCCGCAGGGGGAGGGGCACCGTCCACGCCATCGCGTTGGTTACGGAAACGGTTGCCATCAACCTAGCATCCGGATCTCGCTGCAACCTTGTTCTCCGAGACGTCAGCAAGGCGTTCGACAAAGTGTGGCATCTTGGACTCCAGTACAAGATGCTACATCTGGGGCTCCCACCCCCGGTCGAGCGCATTTTGTGTGACTTCTTGATGGATAGGACAGCACGGATCCGGGTCGGCGGCCTCGTCGGCCCCGCCTTCCCTCTGGAGACCGGCGTCCCGCAGAAGGTGTACTCTCCCCAACGCTGTACTCCATCTTCACCAGCGACTGCCCAGACTCCATCACTGGGCTTAACATACTGTATGCGGACGACGTGTCCCAAGTGGTGCTCTACCCAGGACGCTCTCGTGAGATGCTAAATGCCCGCACGGCAAGTGAGATCATCAGGGTCGGGGCCTTCGAGAAGGCCTGGCAGATACGAACGAACATGGCGAAGTTTACCGTCATCCCTTTGGCGTCCGGAAACCCCGCCCCGCTCATTGTAGACGACGAACTCGTTGACTTCAGCGCTCAGGGACGTCTTCTCGGTCTTAAGATCTCCCGGCGTGGGCTCACCACCCACGTCACCGAGAGGACGGCGCGGGCGCGGGCGGCGCTGACCATGTTGTATCGCTTCCGGGATCTCGAACCCAGGATAAAACTGCATCTCGTTAAAACCTTGGTGATCCCTGTCCTCACTTACCCGCCCATTCACATCCATGGGCCTAGTGCGACGGCCCTCGGTCGGCTCCAGATGGTGCAGAACGCGGCGCTACGCTTTGCCCTCAGCGTAAGGTGGGACAATTTCAGAACCACGCGTTCCCTCCACGAAGAAGCTAGCATTCCTCCCCTAAATATCCTGCTCCATCACATGTCGGTCAATATATGGACCCGGATGGAGACGGAGGGCTTGGAGCAGTTCCGGACCCTTCGGGACCTCCACAGAGAAGCCCCGGGCAGAAGTCATCCGTGGTTTCCGCGGAGTCTCCTAGCCTTGGAGGCGAACCATGATCCCGACCCGAGATTTTAACTTCCACGCTCACGCCCTCTTCCCCACATGCTCACGTTGACCCCCTGAACACATATGTGCCCTTTAGTACGTCTCCACGCTACCCCCCTTGACAGTATGTGATGTTCTAATCCTTACTCATAACACCGCATTCCTCGCCGACCCTCCCATGTATATATATATATATATATATATATATATATATATATATATATATATATATATATATATATATATATATATATATATATATATATATATATATGTGTATGTGTGTGTGTATATTTATATCTATGTATATGTATATGTCTGTATGTATGTATATGTATATGTATGGGTGTATATCTATGTATATGTATATGTATGTATATCTAAGTATGTGTATGTGTCTGTATATGTATGTATATGTATATGTATGTGTATGTGTCAGGTAATTTCCACTTATCGCTGTATTTTCCCGTGTTCGTATTTTTCTCATCTCTCCCTCTCTCCCGTAAATGTGTATTTCCCTTGTGCCCATATTGTTCTTCGACTCACTCCCTTACATGTCTCCCGTAAACACTCTTATGTAGCTATATTTTCCTCGTATACCTGTAAACTGCAAAATTAGTTTTAACAATTATTATTATTTTTTTTTTATTAATTTTATGTAAATCGCTAATAATGTATGCAACCCGCGATTAAAATTATGTATATAAGAGAGGCTGGTAAGCCATTGTAGCCCTAATTCCCATTTCTTTCCCTAAAATGTTTACTCCTACTCTCGACTTTTCAAACTATATACAAAAAATAGCAGTGCCGTAACCGCTCGGCAACTTTCTACCACCTGCTTTATTTCTGTTTTTTTCCAAAACTTTTTTCCCTGTACGTACTAGGCCGTGTATGGATATGTATCCTTATATCTTTATATATCCTTGTATGTGCACCCCCCCCCCCCCTCTGTAATTTCCCCCAACCTGATCTAATAAATATTTGAATTTGAATTTGAATTTGAGCGGCGGGTCATTGGACTCCCGGACCTGGCAGCGTCAACACCTCTCCCCCACCGTCTAAGCAACAGCTCTCGCGGACGAGCGATCGAGCTGCTCTACTTCCTGCCAGTCCCAGCACCACGTGTCAGTGTTCGCGAGCTATACGCGTCACTGTTCACTGTCACTCGTTCCACGTGACTCTACAACCTTGTGTCCCGCGACGCCGTCCATTAGGGCTGTTACAACGCCCTTTAGAGTGTGTGTGAAGCCGGTAGTCTCTGCTGTAGTACGACGCCGAACCCCGAGGGCAGTGCCAAGAGGGGGCCCCTTAGGATAAATGGGTGGTTATAGGAGGCAGCAGAGATAGTTAGGTCCCCCCAAGACGCGCAAGGGGCAACAGCGGGGCTCTACCGAGCCCTCTAGAGGGTGGGGGAGTTTAGCCCTCCCGCTGTTGTAGGCTTAGCCCGGCTCTACATAGGTTAGTTGTTTTTTCACTTTTTTTTCCTTTTTTTTTATATGTGTAGCTGTGGTTCAGCCTTCTGGCTGTCTCGTCGCTAGGATGTCCGCCGCTACGGATAAGCGTGAGCGCCCTGCTCCTGACTCCGATGACTCAGCATCGGAGTCCCCCGCCGACAAGCAGCTCCGCCTTGAGTCGGAGAGTGAGAATGAGGCCTTACGCGCCCCGCTCCCGCTGTCGTCTGACGACGAGTGGGAGGTAGCTGGTGACGCCGCGCTCCTCCGCTCTCCGCCAATCACGGCTCTGGCCCTTCGCCTCCCGCAAATCACGGCTCTCGCCCTCCGCTCTCCGTTCTCACCGCCGCTACTTCCACCCCCAGCCTGCCTCACAGAACAACTGCCAGCCTGCCTCACAGGCTGACCCCCAGCCTGCCTCACAGGCTGACCCCCAGCCTGCTTCACAGGCTAACCCCCACCCTGCTTCACAGGCTAACTCCCAGCCTGCCTCACAGGACAACTTCCAGCCTGCCCCACTTAACGCTTCTCTTCCTGCTTCACAGGATGTCGGGTTCCAACCTGTAAGGAATGGAGCCAAACCGAAGCATGCAACCAAGGATTTACTGACCCCCACTACCTTCAATAAGTTCCAGGTGCTGGCAGACACCATGGAGGATGAGTTCGAGACTCGCCTAGTTGGGGACTCCATGGTGCGTGGCCAGCTGGTTGAGTTCTGTGGTCGTTCATCAAACGGCCGCAGAAAACGATACTGCTATCCAGGTGCCAGACTGGACGACATCACCGCAGCGTGCGATGATGTCACGAGAAATGCCGACCGAAACACCCTCTTTGTCATTCACGCGGGGACAAATGACGTAAAGACAACCCTTTCTGAGGAACTGCTTGAGAAATACCGCCGCATGATCAAGCAGTATAAACGTAAAACGGATGCCAGTAACATCATAATCTCAGGAATCCTCCCGTGGGTCGGTGCCGAATCTAGCTTTTACAGTAAGGCCTTCAGCACAAACAACAGACTTCAGTCCCTTTGCTCACAAGAAAACGTCCAGTTCGCTAACTTGTGGAACAATTTTTACTACGATTCAGACTTGTTCCTTCCTGATGGCATTCACTTAAACCCTGTTGGAGCAGCCCGTTTCGGGAGGCTGCTCTGTGACCAAGTGGCTCTTCGAAAGCCAAAAACGCGGAGGCGAGAACACCAGCAGCTCCACCGTAAGGGTGCACTCAACCCGCAAAACTCCCGACTCGAATCACATTAAAGCTTGCTATGTAAACGCTCGTAGCCTACGTAACAAATTTGAAGACTTAGAAGTCCTCGCAGCTACAAATCATTATCACATCATCGGAGTCACAGAATCTTGGATAGACACTTCAAACAGAGATTTCATTGCGGAATATAGATTACCGGGTTATACCATTTTTAGTCATGAAAGAGAGAACAGACAGGGTGGAGGCGTTATCTTTTATATCCACAACTCTCTCCATCCAGTATCCGTGAAAACAGATATTATAACCAATGTAGACACGGTCTTCATTGAAATTAAAAACAAATCTCGTAAAATAGTAATTGGACTTATCTACAGACCGCCAAGGCAGACTCTTGATATCGACCACGCATTAAGTGAATTATTATTAGAAACAAGTAGCAGTTGCGAGGCAGTAATTGTTGGGGACTTGCCAGTGAAAAGATGGGGTGAACCGTTGAACTGTCATACAGGGCTCGACCTGTACACAAATTTACTAGAAAGTGATTTACATCAACACGTTAAAGAACCGACTCGGGAAAATAATATACTTGATCTTCTCTTTTCAACGACAGCTGATCTAGTTAACGAAGTAAATGTTGGTCCAGTTTTTAGTTCTAGCGATCACCGAACAATCACATTCAGCATCAATATGAAAGAAAGTAAAGTAACTCCTAGTAAAGAAAAGGTGCCTGATTATCAGAGAGCGAATTTCGTAAGACTCCGATCAATTCTAAATAATTCTGACTGGACTGAAATCACGGCAGAAACAGATATTGATAAATCTTGGGGGGCCTTCAGCACAATATTGAACAATGCCATAAGCATATGCGTACCCTATCTTAACAGACGTTCAGCTTCTAAGAAGAAACCCAAATGGTGGAATAACGAAATTCAAAATAGCCTATCTCTTAAAAAACGCGTATACAGTAGGTACATAATCATCTCAGAGCGAGGCTGACAAACTAGAGTTGGACAGAATTCGCCGCGAAACCAAGAAATTAATAAAACGAAGCAAGAAAAATCTTGAAGAATATATAGCGGAAACAAGTAAATCTAATCCTAAAGAATTTTTCAGCTATGTAAATAATAAAAAGTCACTCACTTGTGGTATCGGACCGCTTGCTAATGAAAATGGTAACCACACGAACGATGAAAATGAAATGGCTACAATCCTAAATAACTTTTTCGCATCCGTATTTACCGACGAAGATTGTTTATCACCTCAACCGCCGGAGGTTAGAAGGACCGATAAGATGTTAAGTGGCGTGCTCATCGTAGAAAGTGACATTTTACGCACAATAGAAAAGATTAAAGTAAGCAAAGCTCCTGGTCCAGACAAAATTACCCCTAGGGTCTTAAAATATATCAAACATCAAATTTGTAAACCGCTCTCCATTATATTCAATAAATCTTTAACAGCTGGAAAAGTTCCGTCGGATTGGAAACTTGCAAATGTCACACCAATTTTCAAAAAGGGGGACAAGTCTCATCCAGGAAACTATCGACCAATTAGCCTGACATCTATTGTTTGTAAGTTAATGGAGACTATCATTCGCGACAATATGGTGAAATTCTTCGAAGAAAATAATATAATAAATAATTCGCAACATGGCTTCCGTAGTAAACGTTCGTGTTTTACTAACTTACTTGATTTTTTTCACTATATTTTTGAGGTGTTCGATGAAAGCAGATCAGTAGATATCATATATCTGGATTTTCAAAAGGCATTTGATAAGGTCCCCCACCAACGATTGCTCAGCAAACTACTGGCGCACGGTATCTCGGGTAACATTCACAATTGGCTTGCGGACTGGCTCTCTGAGCGGAAACAGAGAGTAGTTATAAACGGTGTTACATCTAACTGGCTCGATGTCAAAAGCGGCGTACCTCAAGGATCAGTGCTTGGCCCCATGCTCTTCTTAATTTATGTTAATGATATCGATGATGGGCTCATTTGCAAAGTATCAAAATTTGCTGATGACACAAAAATTGCTAGTAAAGTAACTGCGATACTCGACGAAGAAGCTTTACAATCAGATATAGATCGACTTGCACGTTGGGCCAATCAATGGCAAATGAAATTTAACGTTGAGAAATGTAAAGTGTTGCACATCGGAAAAAATAACAATCGCGTTCGGTACGTAATGAATGGCCAACAACTTTCTGCAGTAAGTAAAGAAAAGGATCTTGGAATCACTATATCAAGCGATTTAAAGCCCGGTCAGCATTGTTCAGAGGTAGTTAAAACTGAAAACAAATTGGTTGGCTTCATCGGACGAGTCTTTAATAATAAATCGGAAAAAGTAATATTAAAACTGTATAATTCGTTGGTTCGACCTCGTCTAGAGTACTGTGTACAGTTGTGGTCTCCCTAATACAGAAAAAGACATAGAAAAGTTGGAACGGGTCCAACGAAGAGTAACAAAGATGATTCCTAGGCTGAGAAATTTGTCATATGAACAAAGGCTTAAGTAAATTTATTCAGCCTATCAAAACGAAGAATGCGAGGCGATCTAATAGAAGTGTTTAAAATGTTCAAAGGATTCAGTGATATTAATGCGGAAGATTACTTTACAATTGATCGATCAAATAGAACAAGAAGAAATCACAATTTGAAGATAAGTGGTAAAAGATTCTCGTCGCACGAAGCTAAACACTTCTTCTTCAATCGAGTTGTTAATGTTTGGAACTCTCTACCTTGTGATGTCGTTGATAGTACAATAGTTACGGCCTTCAAGAATAGATTAGACAAGTGTTTTGAATCCAACCAGCAACTAAGATATTACTCATTATCGTAATAACGTTAAGTTCTTTCGAATACTGGTGTCCTTGTCCGCTTTTATCGCCCGGTTAGTGGTAGCAGTAATGGTAGTTCTTTCCTCTTTCCTACATAAATTCCATGCAGTTTTTCCATGCTGCATGGTTCTTTTTCCTTTCCTGCCAGCTTTGGCTGGAGGAGCCTTCGCCTTTGCTGTCCTTCATCTTCCACCTTTGATTAGATAGTTAGTGTAGCTTGTCACAAACAACCTCGTAAGGACCAGCAGGTCTGCTGTTGTTTGTTCTTCCTTTGTGTTTCTTTGTGTTCCACATCTGGCTCGCCCGCTCCACCCAGTACCTCGCGCGCACCGCTGTCCACGCTCGCCACTGCTACCGAACAGTTCCGGCGCAGACAGCAGTGAGAGAAGACCCTCTCTCCTCACTGCTGCTCTCCCTGACTTGCCCCTGCAGACGGCCCGGTTGAGCTTTCAGCTCCCGCCTCTGCTATGGCGGCAAGAAGGAAGCGGCCCACGGAGTCCGCTCCTGACGACGGGGACGGATGGACCCGCGTGCAGAGCAAGCGGGCCCGAAGGAGGACGCTTCACGAGGACGGCGGGGAGGACCGATCGAGCGGACCCCTGCCGGAGTGGAGGCTGGTGTCTTCGGACTTCAGCACCCACTACCAGGCCATCCGGTGGATGGAGGACGAGCGGAAGCTGCGACTCCGGGTGACAGTCTCCCGCGCGGGGGACTTCCTCATCCGTGCGTGGGACTGGGACCACGCCACCACCCTGGACGAGATTGCTGCAGGACGGACCCGCGGCATCACCCTGGAGAAAAAGGAGGCGGCGGTGAAGGGTGTCCTGCTTGGATACCCTACCCACCTCCCATTGGACCCGGTGTTGGCGCACCCCTGCGTTGCAGCTGCAGTGAGGTGCCACTACAACGCCGGCCACGGACGACGCCTGCCCACCCGGAGCGTGCAGCTGACGCTGCGGGGACGTGTCCCCGCCTCGCTGGACCTCGGATGCTGGGGACGTTTTACCTGCCGCCGCTATGTGCCGGAGCCTGTGCGCTGTTACAAGTGCCAGGCCTTCGGCCACAGGCAGCGGCAGTGTACCAGGACGGAGGAGCTGTGCGGCGTGTGCAGCAGGGACCACGCCACGAGGGACTGCGTTCGCCGCCTTCGGGAAGGTGTGGCGCGCCCGGTGGCTGTGTGCCCGAACTGCAGTTCCGGGCACCATGCCTGGAACCGCAGGTGCCCCGCTCGGCTCTGCAGAATCCCGGGTGCCAAGCTGCGGAGGACGACGTCTTCGGCGGACCCGGCAGCAGCGCGGCCCATGCAGCCGCCCACGGAGGAGAGGACGACACCCCACGGAGAAGGACGGAAGAGGAGGCGCCGCAGACGGAGGAGGAAGCCGGGACCCACGGAGCAGAGCGTCCCGACACCAAAGTCTCCCGCTAGGGAGATGGAGGTGGACCCACCACGCCTGACGAGGACGGAGACGGCAGCGGTGACCGCTGAGGTGACACCCCCAGCTGTGTCCCCGGAGGTACCCGCCAGCAAGAAGAAAAAGAGGACCAGGGACCAGACACCTGAGACGAGGGACGCGCCGACGACTACGGAGGAGCCAGCACCCCGCGAGGCCCCCGGTAGCTGCCAGGCGACCCAGACCCCACGGATCTACACCTTCAGTGAGGGCGAGCTGGTGGATCTTCTGATCCGCTACGAGCACCTCACTGAGCAAGAGGAGGAGGCCAGGTTCGAGAGGATCCCGCACGAGACAGCCCTCCCCTTAGTGAGGAGGACACTCCGTGAAGGGAAGCCGCTCCCTGAGTCCATCCGCACGGCCCGCCCACTGGATAACCTACCAAGTCACTTCGATCATAAGCAGGAAGTTGAGTGGGCGACGTATGAGGAAGAAGACGTCTCAGAGGAAGAGGTCGACGTCGGAGGCGTGGACGAAGACCTCTTCCTGAATGCAGACAGGGACCTCACCGACGAGGAGCTCGCAAGCTACTACGTCGGTGACCTGTGAATAACTTGACATTTTTCCAAGTGTATATTTTGAACATTTGTATCCTGTGTAACCTATGTACTGTACATCGGGCAGGCTGTTTATTTAGAGCCTGCTTTGATAACCGATTATTTTTGTAATTTTCATGTTTATTTTTATTTTTGTGTCTTATGTAAAAGTTATCAATAAACTATTAAAGCAAGCAAGCCACTGCTACTCCCTCGCCTACCACCGCTGCCGCCCCGCTTCGTGTCGCCTCGCACCCCGATGAATCTGCTTTACGCCTCGCTGCTACTACGCCAGCCAGCCCCAAGGTTATCGTGCCCCCGACACCGGGGTTCGACTCCGCACTAGAACTAGCGGAGGCCCTGGAACAGCAACTAGGAACCCGCCTGCAGATGCGGTTCTTGGAGTCTGGCAGCGTACTGATCACGCCTCCCTCCGAAGAGGTTCTCCGCCGGCTGCTGGAAACGACGGAGGTCGACGGCAAGCCGGTCCTGCTGCGGCTGACGGGAGACGCCACCATCAAGGGTGTGGTGACGTCATACCCTGCGGCTATGCCCTTCAAGGCTCTCCTTCGCCACCCAGACGTCTTCTCAGCGGACAGGTGCCAGACGCGAGATGGGCTGGACACCTGCCAGGTAATCGTAACGATGAAAGGCCCCCTCCCGGGCAGTCTCGACCTGGGGAGTTGGGGGGTGTTTTAAACACGCCCCTTCAACAAGGAACCACTGCGCTGCTTCAGATGTCAGCAGTACGGCCACCACCGCTCTCGCTGCAACCGCCCGGCCGTATGCGGAATGTGCTCCGGGCCGCACATGACCGAGGCCTGTCTGGCCAAATACAAGGCCGGGGAGGAGGTACTAGCTCTCTGCCCAAATTGCAACCAGCAGCACCATGCATGGAGTCGCCGCTGCCCCTCACGGCTGACCCGGGTGGACGAGGGCGTCAAGCTTCAGGAGGAGTGGAGTGCTGCTCACAACCCCAACCGCCCGGCATGGACCAGACGGTCCCGCTCAAGGTCGCATCAGCCGGCCCCGCCCCCTGCACAGGCAACACTGGCCTCTCCAGCTCACTTCCGCAGCCTCCCGCCACCAAGCGCCTCTCAGGCGGCCTCTACTGCCTCCACCCCAACACCCGCCCTGCCTCGTCTCCCAGCTACGGCCCCAGGCCCTGCCTTAACACCCGCCCCGCCTCCAGCCGCACCCTCCACCTCGACACCTGTCCCGCCTTCCCGCCCAACCTCCACCTCGGGCTCCTCCCCGCAACAGGAGCAACCAGCTCCCACACTGCCTCCACCTCCTCTGCCTCAGCGCGGGCGTCGATAGAGGAACCGCAGGCCGCAGCCCCCCCCCGAGCGCACAGACTGCACCACCGTCCACACCACCCGGCTACGTCCTTGTGACGAAGGCCGCGCTCGAGGAAATGCTGGCAAGCTTTGCCCTTGCCCTGACGGGCCTCCTCCAGCTCACGCCCGACGAGGTGGCCCTGCGAGTAATAGCGAAGGCGACATTGGAGGAGCACTTTCCCGACTTCGCAGGTACCTCCACCACACCCGCCCCACCACCTCCAGTGCTTCAGAGCCCCGCTCCCCCGCGTGCCAAGACCCGAGCAACCGGGCCCCTTCCTCCTTCCATAGAGGTAACGGAGAAGGAGGCCGACGAATGCCACCAGCCTCCACAGCCAGGCGTACCCCCAGCCAAGGCATCGTTGAAGGCGGTGCACTGGATAATGGGACGCAACACGACCCGCTCCCACATCCCGGTGCGCACGGTGCCGACACGGTCCCGCCTCCCGCTGCCCGAGCGCAAGGCGCTGCCGAAGCGCCGAGGCCCCCGTGTCCAGCCCCGGGACGTCGCTGGGGTCCAGCCGCTAAGAGTCCTGCAATGGAACGTGTGTGGCGTGCGAGGCAAGGTCAACCTCCTGTGAGCAGCGATCGGCACCGACGGCCTCGATGTCATCCTCCTGCAGGAGACACTCCTTCAGGAAGGCCAGTCGGTGTCCTTCAAGGGCTTCAGGGCCTTCTACCTCCCTGCCGTTGCCGGTGCAGCGCGTGGGTGTGGCATCTTGGTCAGGGATGCACTTCCCTGCACCCGAGTGCTTCACCCGGCGCTATGCGGTGACGGCGTGGAGGTACTGGCGGTTAAGGTGGCCTTGCCGAGCACTCCTATCACGTTCTACTGCGTGTACAGTAACCCTACCGCTGTTCCGGACCTGACAGAACTCCTCTCCCTCGCCAACGATGAGCCCACCTTCATCGGGGGGGGATTTCAACGCCCACCATGAGAGATGTGGTAGCGTGCGGAGAAACCGCGCTGGACGTCACCTCGCTTCTGCTCTGGAGGATGTGCCTCGGGTCGCCCTCCTGAACATGGGGGAGCCTACTCATGTCAGGGGAGGGGTGCTGGACCTCTCCCTAGTCACGCGGCCACTCGACGTCGGTGCTACATGGGCCCTCCACCGCAGCCTTGCCAGCGACAATCTCGCTACAGTTGTCACCCTTCCGCTCTCGGCGCCACTGCCGCAACCACGACCGGTGCGCTGGAACCTTGCCCGGGCGGACTGGGCGAGCTTTAGCAGAGCCGTTACCCGCCACCTCGCCGACACCATCCGACCTGACGACTTGGAGATGGCAGAGACGCGCCTGGTTGACGCCTTCCGGCGGGCAGCGGATGCGGCGATCCCCCGCTCTCAGCCTGCAGCGCCCAACCGTCGAGACCGCTGGTATTACTGCCCAGAGGTTCGGGAGGCCAACCACCGAGTTAATCAGGCCCGGAAGCTCAACCGCCTGTAAACACGGAGGCGACGAGGGGTCTCCTCAGGGCTGCCATCCGTCTTGCAAAAGAGACAGCAGCCAGGAAGCAGGAGGAACACTGGCTGAAGTGGTGCGGCTCCCTTGACGCCAGTATATCCACTGCTGTACTCTGGCGCAAGCTCAGAGCCGTGGCCCAGGGGGCGGTCACCCGGCTGGCGCTGCATCCGCAGCCGCAAGAGGAGACAGAAAGGCTCCTTGATGCCTTTGTGTCCCGTGCTGCCTCTGAGAGACTTCCCCCTACCACCAGGGAATTGCAGAGGGCGGCGTACCCGGCGAGGATGGGGGCCTTCAGGGAGGCTTGTCTTGAAGGGCATGCCACCGACGCTTCCATACACATCCAGGAGCTGGAGAAGGCAATCCCTGTCACCAACACTGCCCCAGGCGAGGACAAAATCCCGTACGCCTTCCTCCGCCACGCTGGGCCTGACATGCTTGGCGAGATTGTCGCCCTCTACAACGCCTCCTACTCACGCCGAACTGTTCCTGCAGCCTGGAAAAATGCCACCATCGTGCCCATTCCCAAGAGCGGTGACGGAGGCGAGTTCCGGCCGATATCACTCCTGAGGTGTTTGGGAAAGACTCTGGAGAGAATCCTCCTCTCTCGCCTTCGGTGGGCGATGGGGCCCCTTCACCACCACCTGTTTGCCTTTCGCCGAGGCATGGGCACCAGAGATTGCGTGTCCACTCTCCTCTCTGGTGTCTTGGGTAGGCAGGCTGTGGTGGTGTTCCTGGATCTGGAGAAGGCGTTCGAGCTGGCCTCGGCGCCTGCGGTACTGTCCATCCTTGCCGAAAAGGGCCTTCGGGGCCGCCTGCTGGCTTGGATCGGCCAATACCTCCAGAATCGCAGGGCGGCAGTACACTTCCAGGGCTGCAGGTCCACAACACAGACCTTCGAAAACGGCACGGCTCAGGGTGGTGTCCTGAGCCCCGTTCTCTTCAACTTGCTTGTCGAGAAGCTGACAACTCTGCCACACAGCCGCTATGCACGAGTCTTCTCGTACGCGGACGATGTGGCCATGGTGGTTTCCGGCCCGAACCACGTGGCCAGCGCTCGTCTCCTCCTCCGCCGCCTCTCACATACCTGTGCGTCCCTCGGGCTCGTGATAAACAGGGGAAAGACGAGGCCATGGCCATCCACCACTGTCTCCTCCCCGAAGCCTTCGAGCTTGACAACACCCTGTCCCCTGGGTGCACGTCTATAAATATCTGGGCGTCACCCTGGATTCACGGCTCTCCTTTACCCCCTATGTCAACCGCCTTCGCCAGACAGTGGCGACCAGCACCAACATCATGCGGGCCCTGGAGAGAACTGCCGGAGGTGCCAGCGACAGGGTCCTACGGCTGTTATATCTCCAGGCAGTGAGGGCCTGTGTAGATTACGGGACGCCGTGCCTCATGACGGTGAACCCTGCTGCACTCCGGCCTCTGGAGACGGCCCAGAATGCGGCGATCCGTACCATCGTGGGGGCCCCACGGTGGACGAAATGCATCTCCATGAGGGCGGAGGTCCGGCTTAGCACTGTTGCAGCGAGGATCACCCAGCTCGCCGTCGGCCATCTGGCGACGCTGCTGAGCCGCAGGGGGTCAGAACCGCTGAGAGCCTCGGTGAAACAGGCCCTCAATCAGGCCCCTCTGCTTTTTCGCAGGGAAACGTGGGCGTCGGTGGCAGCAGCCAAACTCAGGACCACCCGCCTCTCCCGGTGTTTCCTGATGAACACAGACCTGCCCCACCCTGGCTACACCTTACCACCCCCGTGGGCACCAGCCACCTTCACGGCCACAATCAAGCCACTGCCTGCGAGGAAGAACCTGCTGACACCGCGAAGCCTCGCGCGGGAGGCCGTGAGCAGAGAGTTGGAGGCGGCCCGGCCCCTCGCTGCCACCTATTACACAGATGGCTCCGTCAACCACCTCACTGGGGCTGTCGGGGCGGCTTTCGTCACGGCGGGCCATGCTGACATCTACCGGCTGCCTGACGGCTCCTCCTCGACCCAGGCGGAGCTGGTGGCGATCAGCATGGCGCTGGGGCATGCACTAGAGTGGGGCAGGGGCCCGGTCCTGGTACACTGCGACTCGGTGCCGGCCATACGATCGCTGTACCAGGACCCGATGGCTGACAACGTCTCCCTCCTCACGGGCATCCACGCCCGGTTGCAGGAACTGGGGAGAACCGGCCGTCAGGTCCACCTAAACTGGTTGCCCAGCCATGCAGGCGTGGTGGGTAACGAAGCTGCTGACCGCGCTGCCGGCGAAGCCACCCTGCTACCCAGCATAACATGCCCCGTTTCCCCGAGCGTGTCACTGCTCAAGCGGGACATGGCGGCCCATACCTTGGCGGGTTTCGTCAGGGCCCTTGAAGAGGCCTTGGCGGCCGGCTCACCGTCTGCATACTGGTATGAATCGGCGACTGGCTCCGGGAGCCGTCGGCTCCCATTAGGCGCCCCCAGGCGAGTGGCCTCCAATCTCCACCGCCTGCGCCTCGGGTACCGGTGTGCCTCGCTCCTGGCCATCGACGACCCGGTCCCGGTTCAGTGCTCTTACTACGAGGAGGAGGTCGTCCAGCCGCTACTCCACTACCTCCTCGAGTGTGAGGGTACACGCCATATCCTCCGCAACCCGGAAGGGCTGCCTGCACCACAGCTTATTTTTGGCCCCAGTGACGAGGCTCTCGTGAGACTCGTCACAACATGTGAGCCCCCGAGATGAGCCCCCCGATAAGCCTTCGTCAAATCAGTGGACCGCCAGCACTCGTCGAGCGAGCAACTCTCCCGGCCTCTGGGCCACCTATAGACTGCTGAGTTGCTCGCTCGGCTCAGCTACGGGCTGCTCCTGAGCGCCTGCTCGGGGGGCCCGTGCCTCCGTCGCTGCTCGCCGGCTTCTACCCGTGTCTGTGGCGGCGGCGGAGGCATCCGCACACCCGCCGCACGCCAGCGGCGGGTTCCCACCTGCGACGGGCCGTCAATCGACAAAGGCCCGTTCCTCCTTTTTAGGGGGTAAATCCCTAACGAACGAACGAACGAACGAGCGGCGGGTCATTGGACTCCCGGTCCTGGCAGCGTCAACACCTCTCCCCCACCGTCTAAGCAACAACTCTCGCGGGCGAGCGACCAAGCTGCTCTGCTTCCTGCCAGTCCCAGCGCCACAGTGTCAGTGTTCGCGCGCTATACGCGTCACTGTTCACTGTCACTCGTTCCACGTGACTCTACAACCTTGTGTCCCGGGACGCCGTCCATTAGGGACAAGATAGTCCGCCCTTAGTTGTCGGGCTGCTACAACGCCCTTTAGAGTGTGTGTGCAGCAGGTAGTCTCTGCTGTAGTACGACGCCGAACCCCGAGGGCAGTGCCACGAGGGGGCCCCTTAGGATAAAGGGGTGGTTATAGGAGGCAGCAGAGATAGTTAGGTCCCCCCAAGACCCGCAAGGGGCAACAGCGGGGCTCTACCGAGCCCTCTAGAGGTTGGGGGAGTTTAGCCCTCCCTTTGTTGTAGGCTTATCCCGGCTCTACATAGGTTAGTTGTTTTTTCACTTTATTTTTCCTTTTTTTTATATGTGTAGCTGTGGTTCAGCCTTCTGGCTGTCTCGTCGCTAGGATGTCCGCCGCTACGGATAAGCGTGAGCGCCCTGCTCCTGACTCCGATGACTCAGCATCGGAGTCCCCTGCCGACAAGCAGCTCCGCCTGGAGTCGGAGAGCGAGAATGAGGCCTTCCGCGCCCCCCTCCCGCTGTCGCCTGACTACGAGTGGGAGGTAGTTGGTGACAAGCGCAAGCGCCGCCACGCACGCCGCGCTCCTCCGCTCTCCACCAATCACGGCTCTGGCCCTTCGCCCCCCGCCAATCACGGCTCTCGCCCTCCTCTCTCTGCTCTCACCGCCGCTACTTCCACAACTTGCTCGCCCGCTCCTCCCAGTACCTCGCGCGCACCGCTGTCCACATTCGCCACTGCCACTCACTCGCCTACCACCGCTGCCGCCCCGCTTCGTGTCGCCTCGCACCCCGATGCACCTGCTTTACGCCTCGCTGCTACCGCGTCAGCCAGCCCCAAGGTTATCGTGCCCCCGACACCGGGGTTCGACTCCGCACTAGACCTAGCGGAGGCCCTGGAACAGCAACTAGGAACCCGCCTGCAGATGCGGTTCCTGGAGTCTGGCAGCGTGCTGATAACGCCTCCCTCCAAAGAGGTTCTCCGCCGGCTGCTGGAAACGACGGAGGTCGACGGCAAGCCGGGCCTGCTGCGGCTGACGGGAGACGCCGCCATCAAGGGTGTGGTGACGTCATACCCTGCGCCTATGCCCCTCAAGGCTCTACTCCGCCACCCAGAAGTCGTCTCAGCGGACAGGTGCCAGACGCGAGATGGGCTGGACACCCGCCAGGTAATCGTAACGATGAAAGGCCCCCTCCCAGGCAGTCTCGACCTGGGGAGTTGGGGGGTGTTTTACACACGCCCCTTCAACAAGGAACCACTGCGCTGCTTCAGATGTCAGCAGTACGGCCACCACCGCTCTCGCTGCAACCGCCCGGCCGTATGCGGAATGTGCTCCGGGCCGCACATGACCGAGGCCTGTCTGGCCAAATACAAGGCCGGGGAAGAGGTACCAGCTCTCTGCCCAAATTGCAAGCAGCAGCACCATGCAAGGAGTCGCCGCTGCCACTCACGGCTGACCCGGGTGGACGAGGGCGTCAAGCGGCAGGAGGAATGACGTGCTGCTCACAACCCCTCCCGCCCGGCATGGACCAGACGGTCCCGCTCAAGGTCGCATCAGCCGGCCCCGCCCCCTGCACAAGCAACACTGGCTTCTCCAACTCACTTCCCCAGCCTCCCGCCACCAAGCGCCTCTCAGGCGGCCTCTACTGCCTCCACCCCAACACCCGCCCTGCCTCGTCTCCCAGCTGCGGCCCCTGGCCCTGCCTTAACACCCGCCCCGCCTCCAGCCGCAACCTCCACCTCGACACCTGTCCCGCCATCCCGCCCAACCTCCACCTCGGGCTCCTCCCCGCAACGGGAGCAACCAGCTCCTACACTGCCTCCACCTCCTCTGCCTCAGCGCGGGCGTCGACAGAGGAACCGCAGGCCGCAGCCCCCCCCGAGCGCACAGACTGCACAACCGTCCACACCACCCGGCTACGTCCTTCTGACGAAGGCCACGCTCGAGGGAATGCTGGCAAGCTTTGTCCTTGCCCTGAAGGGTCTCCGCCAGCTCACGCCCGACGAGGCGGCCCTGCGAGTAATAGCGAAGGCGACAGTGGAGGAGCACTTTCCCGACTTCGCAGGCCCCTCCACCACACCCGCCCCACCACCTCCAGTGCCTCAGAGCCCCGCTCCCCCGCCTGCCAAGACCCGAGCAACCGAGCCCCTTCCTCCTTCCGTAGAGGTAACGGAGATGGAGGCCGACGAATGACACCAGCCTCCCCAGCCAGTCGTACCCCCAGCCAAGGCACCGTTGAAGGCGGTGCACTGGACAATGGGACGCAACACGACCCGCTCCCACATCCCGGTGCGCACGGTGCCGACACGGTCCCGCCTCCCACTGCCCGAGCGCAACGCGCTGCCGAAGCGCCGATGCCTGACCCCCATGCAGACGACGACCCCCGTGTCCAGCCCCGGGACGTCGCTGGGGTCCAGCCGCTAAGAGTCCTGCAATGGAACGTGTGTGGCGTGCGAGGCAAGGTCAACCTCCTGCGAGCAGCGATCGGCACCGACGGCCTCGATGTCATCCTCCTGCAGGAGACACTCCTTCAGGAAGGCCAGTTGGTGTCCTTCAAGGGCTTCAGGGCCTTCTACCTCCCTGCCGTTGCCGGTGCTGCGCGTGGGTGTGGCATCTTGGTCAGGGATGCACTTCCCTGCACCCGAGTGCTTCACCCCGCGCTATGCGGTGACGGAGTGGAGGTACTGGCGGTTAAGGTGGCCTTGCCGAGCACTCCTGTCACGTTCTACTGCGTGTACAGCAACCCTACCGCTGTTCCGGGTCTGACAGAGCTCCTCTCCCTTGCCAATGATGAGCCCACCTTCATCGGGGGGGATTTCAACGCCCACCATGAGAGATGGGGAAGCGGGCGGAGAAACCGCGCTGGGCGTCACCTCGCTTCTGCTCTGGAGGATGTGCCTCGGGTCGCCCTCCTGAACAAGGGGGAGCCTACTCATGTCAGGGGAGGGGCGCTGGACCTCTCCCTAGTCACGCGGCCACTCGCGTCGGTGCTACGTGGGCCCTCCACCGCAGCCTCGCCAGCGACCATCTCGCTACAGTTGTCACCCTTCCGTTTTCGGCGCCACTGCCGCCTCCACGACCGGTGCGCTGGAACCTTGCCCGGGCGGACTGGGCGTGCTTTAGCAGAGCCGTTACCCGCCACCTCGCCGACACCGTCCGGCCTGACGACTTGGAGATGGCAGAGACGCGCCTGGTTGACGCCTTCCCAACGGGCAGCGGATGTGGCGATCCCCCGCTCTCAGCCTGCAGCGCCCAACCACCGAGACCGATGGTATTACTGCCCAGAGGTTCGGGAGGCCAACCACCGAGTTAATCAGGCCCGGAAGATCAACCGCCGTGTAAACACGGAGGCGACGAGGGGCCTCCTCAGGGCAGCCATCCGTCTTGCAAAAAAGACTGCAGCCAGGATGCAGGAGGAACACTGGCTGAAGTGGTGCGGCTCCCTTGACGCCAGTGTATCCACTGCTGTACTCTGGCGCAAGCTCAGAGCCGTGGTCCAGGGAGCGGTCGCCCGGCCGGCGCTGCACCCGCAGCCGCGCCCCCCTCCCGCTGTCGCATGACTACGAGTGGGAGGTAGTTGGTGACAGGCGCAAGCGCCGCCACGCACGCCGCGCTCCTCCGCTCTCCGCCAATCACGGCTCTGGCCCTTCGCCCCCCGCCAATCACGGCTCTCGCCCTCCTCTCTCTGCTCTCACCGCCGCTGCTTCCACAACTTGCTCGCCCGCTCCTCCCAGTACCTCGCGCGCACCGCTGTCCACATTCGCCACTGCCACTCACTCGCCTACCACCGCTGCCGCCCCGCTTCGTGTCGCCTCGCACCCCGATGCACCTGCTTTACGCCTCGCTGCTACCACGCCAGCCAGCCCCAAGGTTATCATGCCCCCGACACCGGGGTTCGACTCCGCACTAGACCTAGCGGAGGCCCTGGAACAGCAACTAGGAACCCGCCTGCAGATGCGGTTCCTGGAGTCTGGCATCGTTCTGATAACGCCTCCCTCCAAAGAGGTTCTCCGCCGGCTGCTGGAAACGACGGAGGTCGACGGCAAGCCGGGCCTGCTGCGGCTGACGGGAGACGCCGCCATCAAGGGTGTGGTGACGTCATACCCTGCGCCTATGCCCCTCAAGGCTCTACTCCGCCACCCAGACGTCGTCTCAGCGGACAGGTGCCAGACGCGAGATGGGCTGGACACCCGCCAGGTAATCGTAACGATGAAAGGCCCCCTCCCAGGCAGTCTCGACCTGGGGAGTTGGGGAGTGTTTTACACACGCCCCTTCAACAAGGAACCACTGCGCTGCTTCAGATGTCAGCAGTACGGCCACCACCGCTCTCGCTGCAACCGCCCGGCCGTATGCGGAATGTGCTCCGGGCCGCACATGACCGAGGCCTGTCTGGCCAAATACAAGGCCGGGGAGGAGGTACCAGCTCTCTGCCCAAATTACAAGCAGCAGCACCATGCAAGGAGTCGCCGCTGCCACTCACGGCTGACCCGGGTGGACGAGGGCGTCAAGCGGCAGGAGGAATGGCGTGCTGCTCACAACCCCTCCCGCCCGGCATGGACCAGACGGTCCCGCTCAAGGTCGCATCAGCCGGCCCCGCCCCCTGCACAAGCAACACTGGCCTCTGGGCCACCTATAGACTGCTGAGTTACTCGCTCGGCTCAGCTACGGGCTGCTCCTGAGTGCCTGCTCGGAGGGTCCGTGCCTCCGTCGCTGCTCGCCGGCTTCTACCCGTGGCTGTGGCGGCGGCGGAGGCTTCCCCACACCCGACGCACGCCAGCGGCGGGTTTCCCCCTGCGACGGGCCGTCAATGGACAAAGGCCCGTTACCCCTATTTAGGGGGTAAATCCCTAACGAACAAACGAACGAGAGTCGACATGTCTGGAGGCGGCAAGGGAGAAAAGGTGAAGGGGAAGTCAAAGTCCCGCTCCAGCCGTGCCGGCCTGCAGTTCCCCGTGGGCAGGATCCACCGTCTCCTAAGGAACGGCAACTATGCCGAGCGCGTGGGCGCCGGCGCCCCCGTGTACCTGGCGGCCGTCATGGAGTACCTGGCCGCCGAGGTGCTCGAGCTGGCCGGCAACGCGGCCCGCGACAACAAGAAGACCCGCATCATCCCCCGCCACCTGCAGCTGGCCATCCGCAACGACGAGGAGCTAAACAAGCTCCTCTCCGGCGTCACCATTGCCCAGGGAGGTGTGCTGCCTAACATCCAGGCGGACAGACACTGGGGCGGGCAGGGGGGGGGAGGAGGAGGAGGATCACTGGCTTGTTGCCTTTCCCACATATCCTTCTGCTTCATAATCTCATATCAATTGATTGGGGGGGAGGGCTTGCTTTGATTTCTCTCTAAACTTATTTGAACTGGCGGGTGCATGAGTAGGGAATATGTGGGGACTACATGCAGGCAGGAAGACAGGAATTACCAGAACAAGTAAATAAATATAAACGGAGGGGCGAAATCACTAACTGCTGATGACGGCTGCTATGTAGGCATATACCGCTCATCATGATCCCCTGCAGCTGACAACAAACGACCGAGAGAAGCATTGGCGATTTCAAGCCTTGGTCGCTGTTTGGCGAGCACTGGCGGGACACGGTCCGCTTATTAATACCATGCATCCCTTGGTGGGTCAGCTCAGTGAGTGAGTGAGCGAGCGAGCAAGCGAGCGAGAGAGAGAGAGAGAGAGAGAGAGAGAGAGAGAGAGAGAGAGAGAGAGAGAGAGAGAGAGCGCGGGAGGGACTAACCGTTTACGTTCTCTTTCGGGAAATAGTTTGTGGCTCTGATGGAGCCGGTTCTTTTCCAGTGCAAGCAAGTTGGTGGGTTGCTTATTTGGAGGAGGTGTACTTGGTGACGGCCTTGGTGCCTTCGGACTCGGAGTGCTTGGCCAGCTCACCGGGCAGGAGGAGACGGACGGCCGTCTGGATCTCCCGACTGGAGATGGTGGAGCGCTTGTTGTAATGGACGCGAGGCGGCACGCGCTCCCATTGGCAGGCTCGCCCGACCGTCCCCGCCCTCCGATCCTGCGCTGCACTATATTGGGCGAAAAAGCGGCGCGGCAAGGGAGGAAAGGTGAAGGGGAAGTCAAAGTCCCGCTCCGGCCGTGCCGGCCTGCAGTTCCCCGTGGGCAGGATCCACCGTCTCCTGGGGAAGGGCAACTATGCCGAGCGCGTGGTCGCCTGCGCCCCCGTGTACCTGGCGGCCGTCATGGAGTACCTGGCCGCCGAGGTGCTCGAGCTGGCCGGCAACGCGGCCCGAGACAACAAGAAGACCCGCATCATCCCCCGCCACCTGCAGCTGGCGATCCGCAACGACGAGGAGCTGAACAAGCTCCTCTCCGGCGTCACCATTGACCAGGGAGGTGTGCTGCCTAACATCCAGGCGTTGCTCCTGCCCCAGAAGACCGTGAAGAAGTAATCGCCCTCGGCTTTTCAGGGACAACAACAGTACCGTTTAATCCGGCTCCCCTTGGGAGCCACACCCTTTTCCAAAAAGAGAGTTCTGGACACCCCCTTAAGTACATAGTGCCATTCCTAGGTCAATTCCTGCTGATATTACTAGGAAGTAGACCCTCAGTCATGACAACAACAATTAAAAAAAACCGAGTCTGGCAGGCTTCACACAGTCCGCGGGCGACGGCCCCGCGGAACCGAGGCCAGTCAGCCCGGCGCAGGTTCCAGCGCGGAGGCCGCTGTGGTAACACAGGCGGCGGGACAGGGAGTGCAACAACGGAGGCGAAATGGTCGCTCGCGAGGTGCGGGTGGAAGGTCCACGTTGCGCCGACTGCAAGTGGCTGCGACACAAAGCTGAGGTCCAAGACGCCACCAGCCATGTGCGTGGGCACCCCGGTGTTGAGGAGCGCAACCCCAGGAACGTCCTCCAAGGCCGAGGCAAGGTGGCGCCCGGCGCGGTTCCTCCCCCCACTCCCCCACATTTCATGGTGGGCGTTGAAGTCACCCCCGATGAAGGTGGGTTCGTCATTAGCCAGGGAGAGGAGTTCAGTGATGTCGGGCTCGGCCCGCGGCCCGCTGTACACGCAGTAGAACGCGACACACGCGCTCGGCAAGGTCACCTTGACTGCCAATACCTCCACACCGGCACCGCACAGCACGGGGCGATGCACTCGAGAATAGGGAAGTACATCCCTGACCAAGATACAACACCCACGCGCCGCACCGGCGACGGCAGAGAGGTAAAAGGCCCTGTAGCCCTTGAAAGGCACCGACTGGCCCTCTCGAAGGAGCGTCTCCTGTAATAGGATGACGTCAAATCCGTCGGTGCCGATCACAGCTCGCAGGAGGTTAACCTTGCCGCGCACGCCGCACACGTTCCACTGCATAACACTTAGCGGTCGGTCGCCGAGGAGGCCCCCGGGGTGATCACAGGGGCCGCCGCGCGCGAGGGGGCCTGCCCTCGGCGCTTCGGGGTCACCATGCCCTTGGGCTGCGGGATGCGGGAGCGGGTTGGAGCCGCCCGCGCTGGGATGTGTGAGCGGGGCTTGGCGGTCTGGGACGCCTGCGCTGGCTGGGCCACCGAGACGGCAGGTGCCACTGCTGCCTGGGAGGGCGCGTCGACCTCCATGCGGGCCTCCGCCGCGGGAGGTGGAGCGTCCTCGCGGGCAGTGGTCCGCACAGTTGGAGGCGCAACAACTGGAGTTTGCAGCGGGGTGGCGGGAGACGAGACCGGATTGTCGACGGTGGGGAAACACTCCTCCACCGTCGTCTTCGCGATGACTCGCAGCGCCGCCTCGTCCGGTGTGAGCTTTAGGAGGCCGGTTAACGCCAGAGCGAAGCTCGCCAGCATCCCCTCTAGTGCAGCCCTGGTGACCAGGACATGGCCGGGAGGAGGAACCAGGGGTGCAGCTGGCGCGATCAAGGAAGGGCGTGGCCCGCGGTTCCTTCGACGCCTCACGCGCTGGGGGAGAGCCGGTGGAGGTATTGCGGGAGTGAGCTGCGTGGAGGGGACCGAGGCGGATGCCGGGCGCGGGGGAGGGGCTGGTGTTGAGGTGGAGGCCGGGTGGTTTTGCGTGGCGGGCAGTGGAGGAGGCGTGGCTGGCGGCGGCACAGCCGGAGCAGCGTTGCCGCGAGACGTGGCCGGTGGTGGGAGGGCCGGGAAGTGCTCCCGGGAGGCGAGCGTTGTCTGACCGGGTGGGGCAGGCCGACGCTGGGACCTCGAGCGGGAACGCCCGGTCCACGCCGGCCGAGAGGGGTTGTGTGCCGCACGCCACTCCTGCCGCTGGATTCCCGGTCCACTATGTTCAACCGGGAGGGGCAGCGCCGGCTCCACGCGTGGGGGTGCTGGCGGCAGTTGGGGCAGAGGGCGGTCACGCTCTCGCCGGCCTTGTATTTCGCAAGGCAGGCCTCCGTCATGTGCTGCCCCGAGCACATGCCGCACACTGCCTGGCGATTGCAGCGGGAGCGATGGTGGCCGTATTGCTGGCAGCGGTAGCAACGGAGGGGCTCGGCGTTGAAGGGGCGCGTGTAGAATACGCCCCAACTCCCCAGGTCCAGCATGCCTGGCAGGGGGCCCCTCACCGAGATGAGGACCTGCCTCGTGGCTAGGTTGTCGCGCGTCATACACCGCTCTGCCGTGACGACGCTCGGGTGTCGGAGAAGAGCCTTGACAGGCATGGCAACCGGGTAAGTGGTCACCACGCCCTTGGTGGTTGCGTCGCCCATCAGCCGCAACTGCACCGCCTTCCCATGCACCGACGTGGTGTCCATGAGAGCAAGGAGGGCCTTCTCGGAAGGCGGGGTGACCAGCACGCTGCCGTTTTCCAGGAAGCGCATCTGGAAGCGGAGCCCGAGCTCCTCCTCCAGGGCCTCCGCCAGGTCGAGGGCAGTCCCGAACCCCGGTGTTGGAGGGACGACAACCCTGGGTGTGGCAGGAGATGCAGCAGCGTAGCGGGCAGCAGCCTGCTCGGGGTGCGAGACGGCACCGAGCGGGGTGGAATGGGGAGCGGCGAAGGCAGATGAAGGAGCAGCGGTGGAGGCAGTTGAGGTGGCAGCAGCAGTAGAACGGGGTAACGGCGTCGGGCGTGAGCCGCAGGGCAGGGTGGGGGTAGCAGAGGTGCCAAGTGGTGAACGGGAGCGGGGAGGCGAAGGTGGCGGAGGTGGGTGGGAGCGGTGGTTACGGTCACGCACCCGTCCAACCACCACCCAATCCTCATCAGAAGAGTCGGGGAGCGGGATAAGGGCCGCCTCATCACTCTCACTCCCCGACTCAAGGCGTAGCTGCTTATCCGCAGGCGACTCGGAGTCGGAGCTCTCCGAGTCGCTAGCGGGGCGGACACGCTTGTCCGTAGACATCCTAATGACAAGACAGCACAACGGCTGGAACACAGCTAGACATTGAACACAAAATAAAAAAAAAAGGGTAACAAAAACTATCCTACGAAAAGCCGGCTCACCTACGGCAGCGGAGGGCTAAAGCCCGCCCACCCTCTAAAGGGCTCGGCAGGCGCCGCTGTCGCCCCTTGCGGGTCTTGGGGGACCTAACAAGAACCCTGGTTTTTCCTCTAACCACCCCTTTATCCTAAGGGGCCCCCTCGTGGGGTCTGGGTCGCCTGGCAGCTACTGGGGGCCTCGCGGGGTGCTGGCTCCTCCGTAGTCGTCGGCGCGTCCCTCGTCTCAGGTGTCTGGTCCCTGGTCCTCTTTTTCTTGCTGGCGGGTACCTCCGGGGACACAGCTGGGGGTGTCACCTCGGAGCAGGTGTTTTTATACACGCCCCTTCAACAGGGAACCACTGCGCTGCTTCCGATGTCAGCAGTACGGCCACCACCGCTCTCGCTGCAACCGCCCGGCCGTATGCGGCATGTGCTCCGGGCCGCACATGACCGAGGCCTGTCTGGCCAAATACAAGGCCGGGGAGGAGGTACCAGCTCTCTGCCCAAATTGCAAACAGCAGCACCATGCATGGAGTCGCCGCTGCCCCTCACGGCTGACCCGGGTGGACGAGGGCGTCAAGCGGCAGGAGGAATGGCGTGCTGTTCACAACCCCTCCCGCCCGGCATGGACCAGACGGTCCCGCTCAAGGTCGCATCAGCCGGCCCCGCCCCCTGCCCAGGCAACATTGGCCTCTCCAGCTCACTTCCCCAGCCTCCCGCCACCAAGCGCCTCTCAGGCGGCCTCTACTGCCTCCACCCCAACACCCGCCCTGCCTCGTCTCCCAGCTGCACCCTCCACCTCGACACCTGTCCCGCCTTCCCGCCCAACCTCCACCTCGGGCTCCTCCCCGCAACAGGAGCAACCAGCTTCCACACTGTCTCCACCTCCTCTGCCTCAACGCGGGCGTCGACAGAGGAACCGCAGGTCGCAGCCCCCCCCGAGCGCACAGACTGCACCACCGTCCACACCACCCGGCTACGTCCTTGTGACGAAGACCGCGCTCGAGGGAATGCTGGCAAGCTTTGCCCTTGCCCTGACCGGCCTCCTCCAGCTCACGCCCGACGAGGCGGCCCTGCGAGTCATAGCGAAGGCGACAGTGGAGGAGCACTTTCCCGACCTCGCAGGCCCCTCCACCACACCCGCCCCACCACCTCCAGTGCCTCAGGGCCCCGCTCCCCCGCCTGCCAAGACCCGAGCAACGGAGCCCCTTCCTCCTTCCGTAGAGGTAACGGAGATGGAGGCCGACGAATGCCACCAGCCTCCCCAGCCAGATGTACCTCCAGCCAAGGCACCGTTGAAGGCGGTGCCCTGGACAATGGGCCGCAACACGACCCGCTCCCACATCCCGGTGCGCACAGTCCCGCCGCGCTCCTGCATCCCACAGCCCAAGCGGAAGGTGGAGCCGAGGCGCCGCGGCCCTGCGCCCACCCTCGCGACGGCCCCCGTGTCCACCCCGGCGCCGTCCGCGAGGGGCGGCCGCTGAGTGTCCTCCAGTGGAACGTCTGTGGCGTGCGGGGGAAGGTCCACCTCCTGCGCGCTGCGCTCGGCACCGGCGGCTTCGATGTCGTCCTCCTGCAGGAGACACTCCTGGGTGAGGGCCAGTCGGTGCGGCTTAAGGGCTACAGGACCTTCTACCTCCCTGCCATTGCCGGTGCGGCGCGTGGGTGTGGCATTCTAGTCAGGGATGAACTTCCCTGCACTAGGGTGACTCACCCCGTGCCATGCGGTGACGGCGTGGAGGTGCTGGCAGTACGGGTGGCCTTGCCGAGCGCGACGGTTGAAATTTACTGTGTGTACAGTGGCCGGGCTGCGGATGCAGACTTCACTGAGCTTTTCTCACTCGCCGCCGATGAGCCCACCTTCATCGGCGGCGACTTTAACGCCCACCACGAGAGGTGGGGGAGCCGCCGGAACAACCGTGTCGGCCGCCACGTCGCAGCAACGCTGGCGGACCTGCCAACTGTCACTCTGCTCAACACGGGGGAACCCACTCACGTCCGCGGGGGGGTGCTGGACCTCTCCCTGGTGTCGCAGCCTCTTGCTGTCGGCGCGACGTGGGCCCTGCATGACAGCCTAGCCAGCGACCACTTTGCCACTGTCACCACCCTACCTGTGGCCCCGCCTGTGCCTCCGCAGCGGCCGGCACGCTGGAATTTGAGCAGGGCTGACTGGCCTAGGTTCCGCGCGGCGGTTGCCCGTCATCTGGCGACCACCGACAGGCCTGACGATTTAGAGGGGGCGGCGGTCCGCCTGATTGAGATGTTCCGCAGTGCAGCTGACGAGGCCATCCCCACCACCAGACCTGCGAAGCGGAATTATAAGGACCGGTGGTACTACAATGCGGACATCAAAGTGGCCAACCACCGAGTCAATCAGGCGCGTAAGCTCAACAGGCGTCACAACACCGACGCCACGAGGGGCCTCCTCCGGGCGGCCATCCGCCAGGCTAAGGTCACTACAGAGAGGGTGCAAGAGGAGCACTGGCTATCCTGGTGCGCAACCATTGACCACGGTGTATCCACTGCCGTGCTCTGGCGGAAGCTCCGTGCGGTTGCACGAGGGACCAAGCCTAGGCCACCGCTTCACCCGCAGCCTCAAGTCGAGGCCGGGAGACTGCTTACCACCTTTGTTTCCCGGGCCTCGTCGGCCAGGCTGCCTCCGGCCACCAGGGAGCTACAGAGGGACGCCTACGCTGCCAGGATCGAGGCATTCACGGAAGCTTGTAGGGAGGACCACGCTGCCGACGCCCCGATCCGCGTGGAGGAGCTTGTGCGAGCCATCCCCGTGAAAGACACTGCCCCTGGAGAGGATGCCATACCATACACGTTCCTTCGGAACGCTGGGACGGTGATGCAGGATGAAATAACAGCTCTTTTCAACAAGTCTTATACTCTCGGTGCCCTTCCCGCGGCGTGGAAAACAGCCACCATTGTCCCTATCCCCAAGGGCGTAGATGGCCAATACCGCCCCATCTCCCTTCTCAGCTGCCTGGGGAAGACGATGGAAAGGGTCATCCTCTCTCGCCTCCTCTGGACCATGGGCCCTCTGCACCACCATCTGTTTGCCTTCCGGCAAGGCAGGGGGACACGGGACTGCGTATCTACCCTCCTTTCAACCATCCTCGATAGGACGGCGGTAGTCGTGTTCCTCGACCTAGAAAAAAGCCTTTGAGCTGGCATCGGCGCCTGCCATTCTCTCGATCCTGGCGGAGAAAGGTGTCCGGGGCCGCCTTTTAGCCTGGATAGGGCACTACCTTATGGGTCGACAGGCCGCAGTGCGGTATCAGGGATGTACTTCTGCTATTGAGAACCTGGAAAACGGTACGCCACAGGGTGGAGTGCTGAGCCCCGTTCTCTTTAACCTGCTGGTCGAGAAACTGGCGGCCCTCCCGACCAGCAGATATTGCAAAGTGCCTTGCTATGCTGATGACGTGGCCATGGTGGCTACGGGACCACATCCTGTGGCCAGCGCTCGCCTTCTCCTCCGCCGCCTCGCAGAGGCTTGTGCTTCCCTCGGCCTCGTCGTCAACAGGGAAAAGACCAAGGCAATGCTGTTCCGGCAGAGACGTTCCCCCGAGCCTCTCCTGCTTGGCGGCGAGCCGTTACCGTGGGTGTCCTCATATAAGTACCTGGGTATGACTGTAAAGGGAAGACCACTATTAACTCCTCACCTCCAACATAGCCCCGGAACACCTCACTCGACCTACATTCATCCCGAGCGAGGCTTCACACTACCCGCAGCGGAACGCCTCGAACGCCCTGCCCGAGCTCCACCGGCGCGAGTGGGGGGGCCCTGACGTCAGCAGCCGAAGCAACCTCGGACGTTGGTGCGCTGAGGACGGGAGACGACTCCAGGACTCGGTCGAGCCAGCTCGCTAGGCACTGGCTCCCCTTCACCACCTAACGAGTCCTCCACCTGACGAGGCTGCTGCCGCGTTACGCCCGGCCCGGCACTGCCCTCCATCACTCAGCCGTAGCACCGCCGCGGTCTACCCGGGGAAGATACTGTTGGCCCCGAGACCAAATACCCGGGCCGCCCTTGCTGGCCTTACCACGCCGGCCTGCCTACCTGTCTTCCGTGGGCTGTATGAGCGGCCTCACCACGCCGGCCGTCCTACCTGTCTCCCGTGGGCTGTGTGAGCGGCCTTACCACACCGGCCGTCCTACCTGTCTCCCGTGGGCTGTGCGAGCTGAAGTGCATATTAAAGACGGAGTTAACATCTTGCGTATCGCTTCTCCTGACTACACTGTGAAAAGGGAGGGGAGCAAAACACCTGGTTCAGAAGGAGAACTGTTAGCCCGGAACAGTCTTGGGCCCCTGCAGTTTCGAGTCCTTCACAAGTGGCGACCTCGCCAGGATTCCCCCTCCCCTCATCGCTGGTCAGGAGACCATCGCTACCAGCCAGTCACCACCGACGGTCAGGATTAACCTACCGGCACTTGCTGTTCAGGGCGAAAGTGAGTGTTTGGCGATTGGATTGTGCTGAGGTCCATTCCACCGCCCAGGCCAGGTGCGTCTTAAGAGACTCTGGTCCGGATCTCACGGAAGTCAGGTGCGAGTTCATCTCCTCTGATATAGTGTCTCCCGTTCCCGGATACGTGCTGTGTTCGTGGTGTTTCACACGGGGATACGGTTATGGGTATTTTCATGTGCGTTTGTGCACAGTGTTGTTACTTTCACCCCACTCGTGCCACTTGTGGGCGTCAGGCCGTGTGCGCCTCTTTAGTGTCAATTGGAAGTTAAGTCTTCCGCGGTTTTTTGTCTACTATTTGCTTTGGGTCTGGTTTCTTCATCGCCTAGGTGTTTGTTAGATTCAGTGTTAGGATTTTGTATTTGACCAGTGGTTTGGTCTCTTCATCGCTTAGGGTTTTGTTAGATTCAGTTTTCGGATTTTGTTTAATCTGTGTATCTTTCTATTTTGTTTCCCATTCGGCATGTCTTCCATCCAGGAACTAGTTAAGCTCGGTCGCGAGCTTGGGTACGACGGCGACGAGTTGAAATCCTTTGTGTCCGATGAGCAGGCACGCCTTCGGGACGAACGCGAGTTGGAGAGACGAAACAGAAAAGAAAAGGAGGAACGGGAACGCGAGGAACGTGAACGGGAACGCGAGGAACGTGAACGGGAACGCGAGGACCGTGAACGGGAGAGAGAGCATGCTCTCGCCCTCGAACGGCTGAAGCTCCAAGTTGCTGGCGGTTCGGCGGCCTTAGGCGTTCCTAGTGTCGACTTTGCTGCTCGTCCCAAGTTACCATCTTATCGCGAAGGTGAGGACATTGCCTCTTATTTTACCCGGTTTGAGCGAGTTGCTACCCTCCTCAACATTGCTAAGAGCAGTTATGCAGTCCACTTGGGAAGCCTACTCACAGGTAAGCTGGCTGAATTCTATACCACCTTGTCGGAAGAGGTCACAGGCGACTACAGTCAGCTAAAAGAAGCCATTCTGAAGCACTCCCATAGGACGAGTGATCACTACCTTCCTTCCGCTCAGCCAAGATCAACGTTGGTGACACGTTCCAGCAATTCTCCACCCATTTGACTCGCCTTTTCGACCACTGGCTCAGCGCGAGCGAGGTAGACCACTCTTTTGCTTCGCTGAAGTCCTTCATGATCCTCGATCAATTTCTAGCCTCTGTTTCCACAGAACTGCGGTTGTTCCTGAAAGAAAACAACGTTCAGACCTTAGAGGAGGCAGTAAAACGAGCCGATGTTTGGGCTTCAGCACACCACTCTTACCCACGCAACCCTGCGTCGGAACGCGGCAAACGACCATCCCTCACCAAAGCCGCCTCACTAAAGGATTCGCCACCTACGCCACGAAAGACACCCTCGGTGGTTCGTTGCCATAACTGCGGTCAGAGTGGCCACATTAGACCTAACTGCCCTCAGAATCCTTATCTTTTTAAACAGAAGTCCAAGCCAGAACCAACCAAGGAGTCTCCCAAAATTGGCTTCTGCCGTTCCGGATCACCGTCTCGTCAGTATTACACCTCGGGCACCATCAACGGCTCTAGGGTATCCACCATTGTTCGCGATACGGGTTGTTCAAGTGTCCTGGTATCCGAGGAGGCATTGCCGGACGCGGATATTTCCAACGGTAAAAAGGTTCGCTGCAGCGACTACTTGGGTCGTGCCGACTACTTCCCTGTGGTAAGATGCTACCTCCGGTGCCCCTATTTTGACGGTTGGGTTGATGCCATCAGGGCCCCACTTAAGTTTTGCACAGTGCTGGTAGGTAACATTGAGGGAGTACGTGCACCTGACGACCCAGACGTGACAAAGGCATGTGACGAACCTACACCCTTTTCGGTTCCTTCCGACCAGGTTCCCGGGAAAAGTATTCAAGCTGTCCAGACCCGGGCCGCCGCCGCTCGTAAGATTCACCCCCTTGTACTTCCTCATCTGGAGCCCCTGGCTATTACTCCTCAGGACTTCTCTAAATTGCAGAGTTCGTGCCCTACTCTAGCGTCACATCGTAACAAGGCCACTACGGGAGAAGAAGTTACTCGCACCGACTCCACCTTCGGCTACGAGTTCTCGGACGAACTGCTCTACAGGGTTTGTCGGTCTTCACATCACAGTAACCAGCTGGGGAAGAAGTATCTAGTAGTCCCGGAGTGCCGACGGTCAGTGTTGACAGTCGCCCATGAGAGTCCCCTGGCAGGACATCTCTCCCATCGGAAGACTGGCATGAAGATTGGAGAGCACTTTTACTGGCCAGGTATGTGGTCTGATATACGAACCTTCTGTAGGTCTTGTGACAAGTGCCAGCGTATGTCTGTTAAGGGACGCCTTAGGCCGGTCCCTCTTAAACAGCTGCCCATAATTACTGAACCGTTTGCTAGAGTAGCAGTTGATATTGTTGGCCCATTGTCTCCTCCCACATCAGAAGGACACCGTTACATCCTTACCTTGATTGATTTTTCTACCGGTTTCCCCGAGGCTGTTCCCCTTAAGGACATCACTTCCATCTCTACCGCCGAAGCCTTGTTGACCATATTTTCCAGAGTGGGTATTCCCCGTGAGATCCTGTCTGATCGGGGCACACAGTTCACGTCTCAAATGATGGCCGAACTGCACAGGCTTCTTGGAGTGAAGCCGCTCTTCACTACCCCTTACCATCCGAGTGGGAATGGAAGAATAGAACGTTTCCACTCTACCCTGAAGTCCTCCCTCCGGAAGCTGTGCTCTGACAAGCCTCGAGAGTGGCATCGCTATCTACCGGCCGTATTGTTTGCTTTGCGGGAGATGCCTAGTGACAGAACAGGATTCTCTGCCTTTGAACTCTTGTATGGAAGGGCTGTAAGGGGGCCAGTTTCAGTTCTACGGGATCTATGGGAAGACGGTAAGCTTTCAGAGGATGAAAGGTCTTGCTTCCAGTATGTCATCGATTTGAAGGACAAGCTGGCCGACTGTTCCAAGATCGCTGCCCAAAATTCCACCATTAGTGCCACCCGATACAAGACCTACTTCGATTTGAACTCTCAAGATCGTCAGTTCAAGCCTGGTGATGAAGTTCTCGTCCTTCTCCCTGACACTTCCAGTAAGCTATTAATGGCTTGGAGTGGCCCCTACAAGGTTCTAGAGCGTAAAAACAGGGTGAATTATCTGATCGATGAGAAGCAAACCTAGTGAACACAGTTATTATCTTCTTTACATAAGTGATTTCTCAGTATATTAATATTGGCCTATGTTTTGTCTTGGTGGGTAGAAATAACCGCGCCTTTTTACCCGAGACACACCCTTTTCCCCGGGGAATTGACCTGACTGCGACCTCACAGCAGCTGTGGTTTGTTTTCCTAGACACACATTTTTGACCTGACGACCTCACCGCAGCTGTTGGTTTGTTTTCCTAGATACACATTTTTGACCTGACGACCTCACAGCAGCTGTTGGTTTGTTTTCCTAGATACACATTTTTGACCTGACGACCTCACCGCAGCTGCGTACTTTGTTATCGTCTTAACGCGCCTAATTGTTTCCGTCTTGCCTCGCCCATATCTTCACCATGACGTCCCTCAAGCGTTGTTCTGGGTGTGGCCTTCGCATGGCCAAGCAGTACTTTCTTTCCAAGGACGTTTGTAGGTTCTGCGTTAAGACTCAGAAGGATGATCAGAGGATCATAGAGTTAGAGAATAGGGTTACGACTCTCGCCGCCCAGGTACACTTACTGGTTAGTGCAGCAGCAACAAGCCCCGCCTCCTCCTCCTCCCCTTCCTCTTCCTCTTCTTCCTCGTCCTCCTCCCCCTCCTCTTCCTCTTCTTCCTCGTCCTCCTCCCCTCTAGTATTGTCTTCAACCACACAGCAGCCCCTCCCATCCTCCTCCTCCTCCTCCTCGACCATCTCCGATCTCCCCGCTTCCCACCCCTCCTTCTCCTCTTCTTCCTCCTCTTCCTCCTCCTCCTCCTCCTCCTCCTCCTCGCCTTCCTCCTCCGTCCCCCCTCTCCCCTCTCCCCGCCCACCCTCCTCCTCCTCCTCCTCTCCCTCTTCCTCCTCCTTGTCCTCCGCCTCTTCGCTCGTCCCTCCCTCCCACACCTGTCCTTCACCTTCCCCTTCCCCCTCTTCCTCCTCCCTCTCCTCGTCCGTCCCTCCCTCCCCCACCTCACTCTCCCTTTCACCTACTCCTCCTTCCTCTTCCTCCTCCCCCTCCCCCTCCTCCTCCTCCGCCTCAAATTCCTCGCCTTCCTCTTCCGTCCCCCTCTCCCCCCTCCCCGCCCACCCTCCTCCTCCTCCTCCTCTCCCTCTTTCTCCTCCTTGTCCTCCGCCTCCTCGCTCGTCCCTCCCTCCAACACCTGTCCCTTACCTTCCCTTTCCCCCTCTTCCTCCTCCCTCTCCTCGTCCATTCCTCCCTCCACCACCTCACCTTCTTCCTCTTCCTCCTCCTCCTCCCCCTTTCCACCTTCCACCTCTTCCACAATTTCTCCTCGTTCTTCACAGCAGGTCCCTCCCCTCCCTTCCCGCTCTCCCCTCCCCCCTTCACCCACCCCTCCTGGCCCCCCTTCCGACCGTCGGGTTCTTGTTGTTGGTGATAGTCAGGTTCGTTATGTTGACAGGTATTTTTGCTCCAAGGATAAGAACAGGACGAGGGTGTGTTTCCCAGGGGCAGGGGTGGGCCATATATCAGACAGGATTGAGGCGTGTATGGCAAGCGAGGGATCGAACCCCATTGTCTTTCTCAGCTGTGGCGGAAACGACGTTTCTCGTGTGCCAAGCGAGGACCTTCTCAGGCGTTTTAGAGAATTGTTAGGCAGGATACGTGACGCTGGTGGGTCACCAGTAGTGTGTGGCGTCCTGCCAAGGAGGGGCGTTGGCGATGGATGGCTGTCCAGGGCGATAGCAGTGAACAGCAGACTTGCTGAGCACTGCGAGCGCAATGGGTGGCTGTTCGTCGACAATTGGGACCTCTTCTTTGGCAACGACGCCCTCTACGCCCGTGACGGGATACACTTGACGTTCAAGGGTGTTGAGGCTCTCTCAGACTCCCTTGAGCGAGCACTTGGTACCCTGAGGGATTTTTTAGTATAGGCGAGGGGGGGAGGAGTAATGGGAGCAATGGGAGGAGTAATGGGAGGGGACATCTAGCTCATAATATAACCAGGCAGCTTAGAAGTAATTCTAGAGGAGTAACAGAGGACGGGCTAAGAATCTTCTATACTAACAGCAGGAGCCTCAGAAACAAGATAGACTTACTAAGGGGTGAAGCTTGTTCAGAAAATTTTGACATAATAGCGATCACTGAGACATGGATAGACTTTGCTAATAGAAATTTTAGGTCCGAATTTGAAATAATTGGTTATCAGATGTTTCACAAGGACAGAAGGGGCAGAAAGGGAGGTGGAGTTGCGCTATATGTTAAAGACTCACTTAAATGTTTAGTTAACAACTCAGTCAAAACTAACATGGATTCAGAATCAGTTTGGGTGGACGTTTACAAAGGGAAAGAAAAACTAACTCTAGGAGTTATATACAGGCCACCCAACCTTAACAGGCAGGACACGAGTATATTACTACAGGAGATTGGCAGGGCGAGTATGAGTAGAAATGTCTGCGTAATGGGGGACTTTAATTATAGGAATATAGACTGGGAAGATCTAGTGGGTGACCTGGAAGCCGAGGACTTTCTTGAAGTTATACAAGATAATTTCCTTAAGCAGGTAGTTACTGAGCCTACCAGAGGAGATAACATATTAGACTTAGTCCTAACCAATAATGGGAACTTGCTACGTGAGTTGGAGGTGGGCGGAGAGTTAGGAAATAGTGATCACAGAACGGTTCGTTTTAGCTTAGACTGGGCGGTAACCCGTGATCCAAACCCAGTGTTAGTGCCAGATTTTAGAAGAGCAAACTACGAGGGGCTTCGAAGATATCTTGAAGGGGTAAACTGGGATAATTTAGGGATTCATGAGGGCCAGAACTGCGGATTGGAGAGCCAGGAGAACCAGGTAGAAATGTCTTACAATAATTTAGTTAGAGTAATAGTAGAGGGGCAAGAACAGCATATACCACAGCGAACACTTAGAAAAGAAAACAATGATCCTAAGTGGATGACTCGTGGACTAAAACACGAGATTGGGTTAAAGAAGGGAATTTATCAGAAAATAAAGAATGGGGAAACACATCTCAGGGGCCGGTACGTCGAACTATCTAGATTAGTTAAGAAAAACACCAGGATAGCAAAAACGAACTATGAGATCAAAGTAGCAAATGAGGCGAAAAGTAATCCTAAGGGCTTCTTTCAGATGTATAGAACAAAAACACGGGAGAAAATTGGACCGCTGAAATCAAACACAGGGGAGCTAGTAGAAAATTACGAAAATATGAGCACATTGTTGAACGACTACTTCCTTTCAGTATTCACACAGGAGGATCGAACGACTATACCGGAAAGAGTTCAGGTGTACGAGGGCGGGATGGCGATAAATTGAGGGATATAATCATTACCAGGCAAGTAGTTCAGGATGAGATAGATAAGCTTAAGAAGAACAAGTCGCCAGGTCCTGACGGGATATTTCCGAGGGTATTAAAGGAGCTAGATGATATAATCAGTGACCCACTAACCGACATCTTTAAGATGTCGGTAAATACTAACTATGTGCCGAGCCTATGGAAAGTAGCTAATGTGACGCCGATTTTTAAAAGGGGACAGGTCAGTTGCTTCAAACTATCGCCCAATTAGCTTAACATCGGTTATAGGGAAGATGCTGGAGTCCATAATAGCCAGGAACATTCGGGAGCATTTAGAGAAACATAGCTTAATTCACGACTCGCAGCATGGGTTCACAAAAGGTAGGTCATGCCTCACCAATCTCTTGTCCTTCTACAATAAAGTATTTGAGGCGGTTGACAGAGATGAAAATTATGATGTAATCTATCTTGATTTTAGTAAAGCGTTTGACAAAGTTCCTCACCAACGACTGTTGCTTAAATTACAGGCTCACGGAGTAGAGGGTAAAGTTTTGAACTGGGTCAAGGCGTGGCTTAGCAATAGGAAGCAAAGAGTGCAAATCAATGGTAAAAGATCTGACTGGGGATGTGTTACGAGTGGGGTCCCACAAGGTTCGGTATTAGGTCCACTTTTGTTTATTATTTATATCAATGACTTAGACACAGGAATTAGTAGTGATGTTAGTAAATTTGCAGATGATACCAAGATCGGTAGAGTAATTGAGTCGGATCAGGACGCTAGTATTCTCCAAGGTGAACTCAACAGATTATATGACTGGGCGGATAAATGGCAGATGGAGTTCAATGTAGGGAAGTGCAGTATTCTGAGTGTAGGTAGGAACAACCCCTCACATAACTATTGCTTAAATGACACTCTCATAAGTAGGTCTGGGTGCGAGAGGGATTTAGGGGTCTTAGTGAGCTCTGATCTCCGTCCAAGGGCACAATGCATTCAAGCTAGAAATCGAGCTAATAGGGTACTGGGATTTATTTCAAGGAGCGTAAGCAACAGAAGCCCCGAAGTCTTCCTCAAACTATATTTAGCATTAGTTAGACCTCATCTTGACTATGCGGTTCAATTCTGGTCACCCTACTATAGAATGGATATCAAAATGTTAGAATCGGTGCAGAGGAGGATGACTAAGATGATTCAGGGGTTGAGAAACTTGCCATACGAGGAAAGACTCAAACAGTTAAACTTGCATTCTCTAGAAAGGCGAAGGGTGCGTGGAGACATGATCGAGGTTTATAAATGGATGAAGGGCTTTAATAAGGGAGACATTCATAAGGTTTTGTTGGTAAGAGAACCGGGTAGGACACGAAGTAACGGGTTTAAACTGGATAAATTCAGATTCAACAGGGACATAGGCAAAAATTGGTTTACTAATAGGGTGGTGGATGAGTGGAATAGGCTTAGCAGTCATGTGGTGAGTGCCAATACAATTGTCACATTCAAAAATAGACTAGATAAATTCATGGACAGCGATATTAGGTGGGGTTAGATACACGGGAGCTTAGGGTCAAAGGAGCTGCCTCGTACAGGCCTACCGGCCTCTTGCAGACTCCTGCGTTCTTATGTTCTTATGTTAAGGGTAAAGAAAAGTTATATCACGCTAACCTCTTGAAGCTGTATCACAGACGCGCCCACATAAACCAAGCTACTATCCTAGATGAGCCTTCCATCCCTAGTGACGGACAAGATATCTGTGAAATAGCCTTCTCTCTGTCCCAGGGTGACTGTCTTGACCCGGCCGAGGACTTTCCGATAACCCCGGATGGCCGTGCAGACCGCGACGTCTCTGATCCCCTGCCTGCAGTAGGAGAACAACTCACTCCTGATCAGCAGAACGATCTCCTCTACCTCACGGACAAATTTAGCGATGTCTTATCAGAAATTCCAGGCTGTACCTCCACTATCGAGCACGACGTCAACCTTTGCTCCTCCGAGCGAATCAAGCCTAAACTCTATCCCATTCCTTTACATATCAGGCCTTTCTTCCAACAGGAAGTGGAACAACTTCTTAGTCAGGGAATCATCAAACCCTCAAGGTCACCTCATTGTTCCCCGGTCGTTATGGTAAAGAAGACTTCTGGCAGCTACCGCCTTGCCGTGGACTACAGGGTATTGAATTCCATGACTATATTTGACGCGGAGCCAATCAACACCATCACGGAGGACCTTCACAAGTTTTACGGTAGTAAGTACTTCTCTGAACTAGACTTAACTAAAGCCTATTACCAGGTACCTCTGACGGACCGAGCCATGGCACTGACGGCCTTCCCTACACACTTGGGACTAATGGAGTTCTGTCGCCTCCCTTTTGGACTCGTCACAGCATGTGCAACCTACATTAGGCTCATGCGAATCGTCCTCGCCGGTCTGGAGGGAGTCACCTTCTACTTCGACAACATCTTCATATCAGGTTCAACTTGGGAAACACACCTGGACGCCCTCCACGCTGTCCTCCTCCGTCTCAGACAACATGGACTGACGGCCCGACCTTCAAAATGCCGATTCGGGTTTACATCCATCCAATATCTAGGCTTCATTGTGGACGGTAACACACTACGGCCTCAGGAAAGTAAAGTATCTGCCATATCTTCAGTCACACCTCCTACAACTAAAAAGTTGCTTCGCTCCTTTCTAGGCATGATCTCCTTTTACCGAGTCTTCATACCTCAGGCATCCTCCTACACCAGTGGACTCTCCGACCTCCTGCGGAAAGAGAACCCCGAACCACTGGTATGGTCAGATGAGCTGCGGACCTGTTTCGAACAACTCAAGTCAGCACTGCACTCCCAGCCAGTCCTCAAGTTGCCTGACCCGTCACGTCCCTTCGTTTTACGGACCGATGCATCAAATCAAGGTTTGGGCGCTGTGTTGTTGCAGTACGTTCAGGATTACCCGCACCCAGTAGCTTACGCTAGCAGTAAGCTCCTAGACAGAGAACGCAGGTACGCTACAATTGAAAAGGAATGCTTAGCCGTCATCTTTGGGATTAAGCATTTTGACTACTATCTGCGGGGCAAGGAGTTTGTGCTTGAAGTTGACCATAAACCTCTCGTCTACTTGACCCACTTCAAGGGGAATAATGATCGTCTCCTTAGATGGGCACTTTGTCTTCAAGGGTATCGATTCAGGGTTGTACACATTCCTGGGAAGGATAATATTGGAGCAGATTTCTTAAGCAGATGTTAGTTATTGTGGGATGCTACATAAATCAATGGGTTTCTTTTACTGTTGAATCTCTTGGTTTGGTTCTATGGTTTCTCTTATGTCGGTTTGGTTTAGGTATTATTCATTCATATGAGCTAGGCTATATTTGTCTTCCGATTTCTAGCTCGATACTCTGTATCGAGTCTTGTCGGCGGAGATGTGTAAAGGGAAGACCACTAATAACTCCTCACCTCCAACATAGCCCCGGAACACCTCACTCGACCTACACTCATCCCGAGCGAGGCTTCACACTACCCGCAGCGGAACGCCTCGAACGCCCTGCCCGAGCTCCACCGGCGCGAGTGGGGGCCCTGACGTCAGCAGCCGAAGCAACCTCGGACGTTGGTGCGCTGAGGACGGGAGACGACTCCAGGACTCGGTCGAGCCAGCTCGCTAGGCACTGGCTCCCCTTCACCACCTAACGAGTCCTCCACCTGACGAGGCTGCTGCCGCGTTACGCCCGGCCCGGCACTGCCCTCCATCACTCAGCCGTAGCACCGCCGCGGTCTACCCGGGGAAGATACTGTTGGCCCCGAGACCAAATACCCGGGCCGCCCTTGCTGGCCTTACCACGCCGGCCTGCCTACCTGTCTTCCGTGGGCTGTATGAGCGGCCTCACCACGCCGGCCGTCCTACCTGTCTCCCGTGGGCTGTGTGAGCGGCCTTACCACACCGGCCGTCCTACCTGTCTCCCGTGGGCTGTGCGAGGTGAAGTGCATATTAAAGACGGAGTTAACATCTTGCGTATCGCTTCTCCTGACTACACTGTGAAAAGGGAGGGGAGCAAAACACCTGGCTCAGAAGGAGAACTGTTAGCCCGGAACAGTCTTGGGCCCCTGCAGTTTCGAGTCCTTCACAATGACCATCGACTCACGGCTGTCGTTTGTGCCTTACATCGCCTCTCTCAGTGCGAGGGTGAAGAGCCGCACCAACATCATGCGCGCCCTGGCACGGATGGAGGGCGGTGCGAGCGGCAGGGTGCTAAGGCGCTTTTATGTCCAGGCGGTGCGGTCCTGTGTGGACTATGGGTCGCCATGCCTCCTCACAGTTAGCACCGCTGCACTCGAACCGCTTGAGGTGGCCCAGAACGCGGCACTCCGCCACATTCTCGGGGTCCCGCGCTGGACAAAATGCGTGTGCCTCAGAGCGGAGGCCCGATTGCCCTCCATCTCCACCAGGATCACCCAGCTTTCCATCAGCCACCTTATTAAGCTGCTCCGCCTCAGGGGGTCTGAGTCACTCCGTGAATCCGTGGGGCATGCCCTCCTACAAGACCCACACCTTTTCCGACGGAGGTTGTGGGCGGCGATAGCAGCCGCTAAGCTAAGGCCACATGCCATGGCGCGTGCCTCCATCGCGACGCCTGACGCGCCCCACCCGACATATGTGGCTCCACCGCCTTGGGCTCTCCGACCCTTCACCGCCACCATCAAGCCCCTGCCATCGAAAAAGGCCTGTTTGTCTGTGGAGCGGCTGGCACGGGAAGCCGCAGCAAGGGTGGAGGATGCTTCGCCCCTTCGGGCTGCTCATTACTACACCGACGGCTCTGTCGCCCACCACACAGGGGCCGTCGGTGCAGCGTTTGTCACGGCGGGGCACACAGAGCTCATTCGGGTGTCTGATGGCTCCTCATCGACACAAGCGGAGCTTGTTGCCATCAGCTGGGCCCTGAAACACGCTGAGGAGGAGGGCGTGGGGGCTGTCGTCCTCCACTGCGACTCGGTGCCGGCCATCCAGTCCCTCCTTGCCGAGCCCGCTACCGACAACATCTCCCTCCTTACCGGCATCCACGCCCGGATGCAAGGACTGCAGAGGGAGGGGCGGGTCATTCACTTCAACTGGGTGCCCAGCCATGCCGGAGTTCCAGGGAACGAGGCTGCGGACCGTGCTGCTGCGGAGGCCACCCTGCTCCCTGTGGTGAGGCACGGGCTATCACCCAGCGGCTCCCAAGTCAAACGGGGCGCAGCTATGCACGCCTCAGCCGAGAGAAGGAGGGAGCTAGAGGAGGCAGTGGCTGCGGGCTCGCCATCAGCCCATTGGTATGCCGCAGCCACTGACTTTGGTCAACGAGCGATACCGATGCCCCTCCCACGACGGACGGAGACCAGCCTCCGCCGCCTGCGTCTTGGGTACAAGTGTTTCTCTACACTTGATCCTGAAGATCCAGTACCAGTCGACTGCTCGCACTGTGGGGAGGAGGTTCTCCAACCACTCCTCCACTACCTCCTCGAGTGTGAATGCACTCAGCAATTCCTTCCCAACCCGGAGGGGTTGCCTGCTCCTAGCCTTATCGGGTACCTGAATGACGCCCAGCTGCTGCGCCTCGTTGAGGAGTGTGCCCCGCCCCGCTAGAGAACTGTCTGTTCACCGCTTCCAGCTACAGGCCGTCTCTTCAGACAAAGGCCTGTTTCCCCTTGTGAGGGATAAATCTTAAACAACAACAACAACAACGAGCGGCGGACCGCCAGCACTCGTCGAGCGAGGAACTCTCCCGGCCTCTGGGTCACCTATAGACTGCTGAGTTGCTCGCTCGGCTCAGCTACGGGCTGCTCCTGAGTGCCTTCTCGGAGGGCCCTTGCCTCCGTCGCTGCTCGCCGGCTTCTACCCGTGGCTGTGGCGGCGGCGGAGGCTTCCCCACACCCGCCGCACGCCAGCGGCGGGTTCCCCCCTGCGACGGGACGTCCATGGACAAAGGCAAGTTCCCCCTTTTTAGGGGGTAAATCCCTACCGAACCGAACCGAACCGAGCGGCGGGTCAGTGGACCGCCAGCACTCGTCGAGCGAGCAACTCTCCAGGCCTCTGGGCCACCTATAGACTGCTGAGTTGCTCGCTCGGCTCAGCTACGGGCTGCTCCTGAGCGCCTGCTCGGAGGTCCCGTGCCTCCGTCCCTGCTCGCCGGCTTCTTCCCGTGGCTGTGGCGGCGGCGGAGGCTTCCCCACACCCGCCGCACGCCAGCGGCGGGTTCCCCCCTGCGACGGGCCGTCAATTAACAAAGGCCCGTTCCCCCTTTTTAGGGGGTAAATCCCTAACGAACGAACGAGCGGCGGGTATTCGCTCTCCGAGCCCACAGCAGAAGCGCAAGTCAACGCCCCCACCACTCACTGTCGACATGTCTGGACGCGGCAAGGGAGGAAAGGTGAAGGGGAAGTCAAAGTCCCGCTCCAGCCGTGCCGGCCTGCAGTTCCCCGTGGGCAGGATCCACCGTCTCCTGAGGAAGGGCAACTATGCCGAGCGCGTGGGCGCCGTCCTTTCAGGGACGACAACAGTACCGTTTAATCCGGCTCCCCTTGGAAGCCACTCCCTTTTCCAAAAAGAGAGTTCTGGACACCCCCTCAAGTACATAGTGCCATTCCTAGGTCAATTCCTGCTGATATTACTAGGAAGACGACCCTCAGTCATGAAAACAACAATTAACAACCCCCGAGTCTGGCAGGCTTCCCACAGTTAGTTTGTTTGTTTGTTTGTTTGTTTTCTTCATGGCAGGTAAGGGACCCCTCTGTTGACAACGACAACAACAACCCACAAAACATAACATAACAAATAAAAAAAACCCGCAAAACAGAGCCGGGAGATAGGTGCTGCAGGTCGTTGAGACGATGATAGCCGTCGTGCAGATCAGATGCGGCGCTGCCCCCGCCGAGATGAAGTAGGTAGGTAGTAGCTGGGTGGGCTCCGACCCGCCCGTCGTCATCACTGCTGTGTCCTGTGGAGAAGGTCCGGAATGAGTAAAATGAATCCATCAGTCAGTCACTGACGTGATGTATGATCCCCTGCCTCACCCGAGAAAGCATGCATCGGTTTGTATCTTAACCTTCACCTTCACACGCACACACAGCCATCATCACGGTATAGTTTAACCCAACCTAAACATCCTGTCTCACACGCAGGTGCTAGGTGGCGAGGTAGACCCTGAGGAGAAGAAGAAAACGTTTGGGAGGGTAAGCTAAACTAAGCGCAAAAGCACCAGGGCCAGCCAGCACAGACACTGCGATACAGGACTCTCACCTCGCGCTAGCTAATAAAAATTAGAATTATAATTAGAATAACAGACACACACACACACACACACACACACACACACACACAAACACACACACAACAACAACAACAACAACAACAACAAAAAGAGTTTAAGGAGACCCACGCACATAGCTCCGCCGTAGGTTCCCCTAGCGGACGGGGAACCCCACTAGTTGCTCTTCTGCTGTAACTAAAAGCCATTGCTAAGGAGTGATTTTTTTTTTCCTTGATAAATATCTTTAGCATATTATTTGGCCAGTATGCGGGTAGAGTTTATTACATTGTATGATTCTCTCTTGATAATATCTTTGAAGTATTTTGCTACCATAAACCATACAGGAGCAGTATATTCACACATAGGTGTTACGGGAGTTATAAATAGAGATCTTATATGATTTTTCTACTTCGGTAATCATTACGCTTTTAACTCTGAACTTTTTAGACTTTTTTGAGGTAAATTCTTAGAATAAAAGCCTTAACAAGCAAATAATTCCCTCTATTCCTCTCACATACAATAATGAAAATATATATGTTCTGTTTGTAGGTATTAGAATATTTCAGTAACTATGAAAGAGTTGATAAAAGCGCTATTAGATTTCATTTTTCCTCCCATATGCACAGAATGTAAAAACAAACTTGTTCAAGGAGAATTATTTATTTCTACCATTTGCTTGAGTAACAGATAATCATATTACCAATCGTTTTGTAGATACAGCTACTATTACCTATGGTCTTGCATTAAAAAAAAAAAAAAAAAAATTGGGGAGGTATTAGGAGTTGAGTATGGCAATATTTTTGTATTAACATCCAGTTATTTCAGTGATAGATGGAATAATACTTAATCCATTGCATAGGCAAATATTGCAGGAAAGACACTATAATCCAAGTGATTATTTTCTCTAAAGGACTTTCAGATTCACTAAAAAAAGACAGTGGAGTACCGAACGGGCGCAAGCCACTCCCGGTGAGGTATATATGGGAGGTGAGAAGGGAGCTGAGGCCCTCCAAAGACCCTTCCCATGTCCTCACTAACCGTTTCCCTATTTTCTCACAAACACCGGAGAGTAGTTCAGCATGCTCTCTAAAGACAGATCCTCTCTTTATCCACACCACACTACATTCCCACAACATACACACCTTTTCCCAAAATTAAAATTTCAAAATGGCGCACATACACCAAGCCTCGGAGTCCCCGCCTGGGGGGGGGACCACAAATTCCCCCAGGGAGGACTCCCCTTCTGGCTGCCGACCCGAGAGGTGTCTTGATAACTCCTCGAACCTCTTTCTTCTCAATTTCTGCAACATTCGCGGTCTTCGCTCTAATTTTCATTCTGTGTAACATCATCTCTCCTCCTCTAAACCTCACCTTCTCTTCCTTACCTAAACACAGGTTTCTGAGGCTACTGACAGCAATCTCTACTCTGTTCCCTCCTACTATCTCTATCCTAAATTTCAATCCAAAGCTGGATGTTGCGCCTACGTGCGCAACGACATCACTTGCTCTCGTGCCCACAACCTTGACTCTTCTGAATTTTCCACCATCTGGCTAGGACTTCATTGCCATTCTATTACTAAATACATCTGTGCTGTTTATCTCTCACCTAACTCTACCAACTATGTAAAATTCTTTGACTATTTGAATTCTAAAGTGGAGCACATCTTGACCCACTCTCCCTTCGCTGAAATCTCCATCCTAGGAGATTTCAATGTTCACCACCAGCTTTGGCTTTCATCCTCTTTCACTGACCATCCTGGTGAACAAGCCTACAACTTTGCTATCCTCAACGACCTAGAGCAGTTGGTCCAGCACCCTACACGTATTCCCGACCGTCTTGGAGATCGGCCCAACATTCTAGACCTCTTCCTTACCTCAAACCCTTCTGCTTATTCTGTCAAACTGTTCTCTCCGTTGGGCTCCTCCGATCACAATCTTATTTCTGCATCCTGTCTTATCGCTCCTGTACACCCTCTGGACCCACCGAAGAAGCGATGTTTCTGGCATTTTCCTTCAGCTCGGTGGGATAACCTGAGGATGTACTTTTCCGATTTCCCGTGGAATGATTATTGCTTCCAGGATAGAGACCCCTCTGTGTGTGCTCAGCGCATCACAGAGGTGATTGTCTCTGGAATAGAGGCATACATTCCTCGTTCTTTCTCTACTCCTCACGCTAAAAAGCCTTGGTTTAATCACGCTTGTTCTCGTGCTGTCAATGATAGAGAGGTAGCTCACAAAAGGTACCAGAGCCTTCAAACTAATGCTAATTATGAACTTTACATTTCTGCCCGAAATCGTGCCAAATCTTTTCTCCGACTAACCAAAAATTATTTCATTAATAGAAAATGTCAAAACCTTGCTTTCTCTAACTCTTCCCGTGACTTTTGGCATCTAGCCAAAAACATCTCCTCCAACTTCACTTCTTCATCTTTCCCTCCACTCCTCAGTCCTGACGGCAACACTGCCGTCTCATCTATCTCCAAGGCTGAACTCTTCTCTCAAACTTTTTCTAAAAACTCCACTCTGGACGATTCTGGGCATATTCCTCCTACTCATCCCCCCTCTGACTCCTTTATGCCTGTTATAAAGATTCTTCAATATGATGTTTTCTATGCCCTCTCTGGCCTCAATCATCAGAAGGCTTATGGACCTGATGGAGTGCCTCCTATTGTCCTTAAAAACTGTGCCTCCGTGCTGTCACCCTGCCTGGTCAAACTCTTTCGCCTCTGCCTGTCAACATCTACCTTTCCTTCTTGCTGGAAGTATGCTTTAATACAGCCTGTGCCTAAGAAGGGTGACCGCTCCAATCCCTCAAACTACCGTCCTATAGCTTTACTTTCATGTCTATCTAAAGCTTTTGAATCAATCCTTAACCGGAATATTCAAATGCACCTTTCCACTTCTGACCTTCTATCTGATCGCCAGTATGGGTTCCGCAAGGGGCGTTCTACTGGTGATCTCCTAGCCTTCTTAACTGACTATTGGTCATCCTCTCTTAGCCGTTTCGGTGAAACTTTTGGTATTGCGCTGGACATATCAAGAGATTTTGATAGGGTCTGGCACAAATCTTTGCTTTCTAAACTACCCTCCTACGGTTTCTATCCTTCTCTCTGTACCTTTATCTCCAGTTTCCTTTCTGACCGTTCTATTTCTGCCGTTGTAGACGGTCACTGTTCTTCCCCTAAAGCTATTAACAGTGGTGTCCCACAGGGTTCTGTCCTATCTCCCACTCTTTTTCTGTTGTTCATTGATGATCTTCTTTCCAAAACGAACTGTCCTATCCATTCCTACGCCGATGATTCCACTCTGCATTATTCAACTTCTTTTAATAGAAGACCCACCCTTTAGGAACTTAAAGACTCAAGGCTGTAGGCTGCAGAACGCTTAGCCTCAGACCTTACTATTATTTCCGATTGGGCCAAGAAGAACCTGGTGTCCTTCAACGCCTAAAAAACACAGTTTCTCCACCTATCCACTCGACACAATCTTCCAAACAACTATCCCCTATTCTTTGACAACACCCAGATATCACCTTCCTCAACACTAAACATCCTCGGTCTATCCTTAACTCAAAATCTCAACTGGAAACTTCATATCTCATCTCTTACTAAATCAGCTTCCTCGAGTCTGGGCGTTCTGTACCGTCTCCGGCAGTTCTTCTCCCCTGCACAATTGCTGTCCATATACAGGGGCCTTGTCCGCCCTCGTATGGAGTATGCATCTCATGTGTGGGGGGGCTCCACTCACACAGCTCTTCTGGACAGAGTGGAGGCTAAGGCTCTTCGTCTCATCAGCTCTCCTCCTCATACTGATAGTCTTCTACCTCGTAAATTCCGCCGCAATGTTGCCTCTCTTTCTATCTTCTATCGATATTTCCACGCTGGCTGCTCTTCTGAACTTGCTAACTGCATGCCTCCCCCTTTCCCGCGGCCCTGCTGCACTCGACTTTCTACTCATGCTCATCCCTATACTGTCCAAACCCCTTATGCAAGAGTTAACCAGCATGTTCACTCTTTCATCCCTCACGCTGGTAAACTCTGGAACAATCTTCCTTCATCTGTATTTCCTCCTGCCTACGACTTGAACTCTTTCAAGAGGAGGGTATCAGGACACCTCTCCTCCTGTATTTCATCTTCCTTTCGGCCACCTCTTTTGTTTTACTTTAGGAGCAGCGAGTAGCGGTCTTTTTTTTTATTACTGTTTTCTTTTTTTGTGTGCCCTTGAGCTGCCTCCTTTGTTGTAAAAAAAAAAAAAAAAAAATATTACAACGCGCGTCACTGTCGCAGAGAGCCCACGCCTCACGCGCTGGGGGAGGGCCGGTGGAGGTATTGCGGGAGTGAGCTGCGTGGAGGGGACCGAGGCGGATGCCGGGCGCGGGGGAGGGGCTGGTGTTGAGGTGGAGGCCGGGTGGTTTTGCGTGGCGGGCAGTGGAGGAGGCGTGGCTGGCGGCGGCACAGCCGGAGCAGCGTTGCCGCGAGACGTGGCCGGTGGTGGGAGGGCCGGGAAGTGCTCCCGGGAGGTGAGCGTTGTCTGACCGGTGTTACACGCCATAGTGTCCTCCCCCGCCTAAATGTCCTCCCCCCCGTCGGGTCCCCGGTGTCGGAGCGAACATAAACAAACAAAGGCCAGCTGATAGCAGTCTCACGCCAGAGTGTCCACCACAACAATGGCTTCGGATCTTAGCGACAGGATTTTCCATTTTAATGAGAATTTAGTCCCGCTTAAGCAACTAATTCTTAACAACCAGTATCCACCAGGCTTGACTGGAAATCAAAGGAGAATTTTGAGAAGACAGAGGGAACATCACATGATAAAAGGTGAGTACTGATCGAGTGAAAATAGTTTATTGTTTCGGGGAAACAACAAAGGGGTACTCTTGCATTTAATAAACTCTGGTTTGTTGAAAAAGCCAGTCAGCCTGAATAGCACCCGTGGAAAGTGGCAGCCACAAGCTGAGCAATACAGTGGTTTGTGTTTTATGGTTCCAGGGCTGAAGGTCAGCTCAGGCTAGGGCAGGTCATACCCAGTCTTGCCCCCCCCACATAATTATCAGAATTTATCTACCATCCCTAAGGAAATCCCCTTCATTAAGAACTATGAAAGGGAAAAAGAAGGCCTGGGCCACTTAAGGAAATGGCCATAAGTGTCTAGGAAGTGCTGTGGCTGTACAAAAATAGAACACTACAAAGATGGCCACCCATGATGTGAACAAAGGCACCCAAGGCAGGCCAGCCATGTGCTGCCAGGTCAAGTGGGCAAATTACCCTACTTTCCCCCTTAAAATTACCCTGTTTGCTTTAAAATTACTCAGTTTGCCATCTGTTTTATACATAAACACACACACACACACACTATATATATATATATATATATATATATATATATATATATATATATATATATATATATATATATATATATATATATATATATATATATATATATATGGTCAAAATGTAATATTCATACTCATCAGTGTGTACTGCTGTGTAGAGTTGTTGGTAAACCATGTCATGCCTGAGAATAGAAATTAAAGTGTTTGGTGACTATATTAAGAAAATTACATTAAAAGAATCCTGATGGATCCTAGCATCATGACTCATGAGGACTGACTTCAGTTTGTGAGTATGTAGTACTATGTTATATTCAATGTATAGGTCGGTGCGCTCTCTCTCTCTCTCTCTCTCTCTCTCTCTCTCTCTCTCTCTCTCTCTCTCTCTCTCTCTCTCTCTCTCTCTCCTAAATAGCTATATTTCAGAGGGTTTTGCAGTCTGTGGTGAAATTACTCTAGAAATCTGTCTTTGTCTATGCTTCTACCCCATTACCCTGATAGTGTTCAGATTACCCAAAAAACAGGGTAATTACCCTGCACCTGGCAGCACATGATGTGCTTGGCAGTGTTACGCAGATTATGACACCCTGGCTAGTGAGAATGAAGAATGTATGCAATCTGCACGGTTGCAGACCATCAGTGGCACACACAACACTGCAAACGCTAATCTCCATGGGAAATCCATAAAATAGTGGAAGAGATACATGGTCAAGGGGAGGGAGACTAGAGGCCAGTAGACAAAGACACTCCTTCACCCTAAAGGCACACAATTTCCCAGAAGCCAGAACAACAGAGGCAGAGGTGTTGAGCTACCAAGTGGAGAAAAGAAGTCATTTTTGAAGGACCTGTAATTATACCATAAAAAAAAGACTGTACATTTGGCTAAAATGGAATCAGCTGTCCTTATGAACACTCAAAATCATGCCCAAAGCTCCTCACACTTGGCTTGGACAAACAGATACACAATGCAGACAAGGGAAGCATTGTAAAGACTTGCACCCAATTTGAAAAATTTTGTTGAGTTTTGAATTAATATAACAGTTTCTTGTCAAAATCACATTCTATATTACTGAAATAATAGGCCTGGCCAGCGATGGTCAGGGCTGCCACTCAGGGTGCCTCGCCATAACTGTTATTTTGTCCTTCAACTGCTGTGCTAAATCCCCTCACTCACAGAATTTTCTAATGAAGAAACAGTAAATTTTTAAATTAAATCAAATCTAACCTAACTAATCTCCTAACTTAAGGCTTTGCGTCTTAACCCCCTTGAAAATTAAGAAATTTATATCATTGTTATTTCTAAATTTTTCAACCTAGTTCAACTGTGAAAATGTTGAGATCTATTCAATGAAACGGTTAAGGTTTGATTGTTTCATGGATGCTGTAAAGCAGTATATAATACCATTACTTTTACATGTGGTAAAGTTATCCTTTTGTTACAGAGAACCAGCTGTATCGCAAGAGAAGAAACAAATGGGTTCAGATTCCTTCAACACTGGGAGAAGCGATGGATATTCTGCTTTTTTATCATGTCACAAGTGGCTGTCATGCTGGTATTGATAAAACCAAGTCCAGGATTTCTGACCATTATTACTGGCTTGGTATGTCAAGGGACGTCATTGCATATGTAAGTAAATAACACCTTCAGGTAAAAGTTTTATTGCACTTTTATCTGTGTATATTTTAGTTATTAGTTGTATTTTTTGAAGTCCACAAAAGTGAAGGTTCAGATCATAGGTTTAGGAATTAACAAATTTCACACTCAGAATATAAAATATGTAGTATATTACTGAAATGCATACTGTACTATCTGTTTCTCTTTAATAATGCTAATATCTCTTTCTATTTTTTATTGATATTTCCACGCTGACTGCTCTTCTGAACTTGCTAACTGCATGCCTCACCCCCTCCCGCAGCCCCGCTGCACGCAATTTTCTACTCATGCTCATCCCTATTCTGTCCAAACCCCTTATGCAAGAGTTAACCAGCATCTCCACTCTTTCATCCCTCATGCTGGTAAACTCTGGAACAATCTTCCTTTATCTGTATTTCCTTCTGCCTATGACTTGCACTCTTTCAAGAGGAGGATATCAGGACACCTCTCCTCCCGAAATTGATCGATTTGGATATCTATCAATTCTTTTTTGGGGAAGCAGCGAAAAGCGGGCTTTTTTTTTCATTATCTTTTTTTTTTGTGCCCTTGAGCTGCTTCCTATGTTTAAAAAAAAAAAAATCCACCAAGACAGTATATAATAATTTTGTCTGCCTTCTGTTTAAAGTCAGCAACACAACACAAGGTGATAGTGTTATTTCCATTTAATACTTGATATTAGCAACACATCAAAAATAATTATGTCACAGCTACAATTCTTTACAGAATCAGGATAGAAGCACAATAACCCTGCCTACCTTTCAGGTTTAGTACATCCTTTCTTTACTTTTTTCAGATATCAACTTGTACAACTTGCCAGACTTTTGAGGTTGTAAAGACACAAGCTCCCACACTTAAACAAATTAAGGTGTCTCAACCCATGGAAGTCGTAGGCATGGATCTTATTGGTAAGTGTTTTGGTGTATTTATCGCCTCTACATCAGCTTTCCTCTAATAAAGTGGTGGTGCTTATCATCCAGGGCATAACAGTTCACTTACTATTTACCAAGTATTATCAATTTAATGACGAGATTTTCTGTCCTCTTTTCCTATTACTCTCGCACGTCCTCTGCGTGTATCAAATCACACGAGAGACTAATCACAAGGAGAGAGTATTCGCCGGCTGCCTGGGATTGAACCTGTGACGAGAGTGTCGGGAGAGCCACTCTTTACCGAGTTGGTTATGGGAGGATGTTCATCAGGCATAGTCACTGCAGTACATAACCAGCTTTGTTTGGTCTAAAGTACTACTATTCTTGTGCTTTTCTCGCCTTGGAATGTCATGCAGATCAGGTCCCCATTAGAGTATGGGCACTGTAAAGGAACTGCACAGCAAACAGTCTCAGGTGTAGCAGATTTATTTTCACTGAGCTTCTATAACAGTGGGATTATAAAACAGTAATGTTGCTGTGATAGTGATATGGCAGATCAGTTTGAACACATTTCCTGATATCATATGAGTTGAGTTATGTGGCTTTTATTTGGTTCTTAAGATTGGTATCCATTTCTAGGTTTGGTGGAAAGAGTAAACGGTATGGTGAAACGCCGAGTAAGCAAGCTGTTGGTTGACCGTGGCAAAAACTGGGACGAGAGTCTGCATGACATCATTTTCTCAATAAACGCTCAGCCACAGTCAGCTACGAAGTACACACCATTTTTCCTAATGTTTGGTCGGGAAGCCCACACACTTTTGGAGGTCAGTATAAACATTGTTTTTGGTGCATGTAATGCCTAAAAGTAACAGTTATTGGTGTGCATCACATTTTTAGTCAGAGAGGGAATATGCAGAAAACACTATATGATTCATGTGCTTTCAAAAACCGTAATGATAAAAATCAACAGAATTATTTTTAGCACTACTGAATAAACTTATGGGGACGTTTGCATTGTCCAACTATATGTAGCTTGTGTAATACGTATTTCATGATGACCAGTATGTCTTATTGATTATGTAGTTCATGTAAATTTGCCTTCCCTCAGATCAAAGGTGTGGACTCTGACACTGACATCATAGAAGATGGCAAGCTTGAGGAATTTGTAGAAGACCATGCAACCACCTACGAAAAGGCATATGAAAAGGTGAGTCTTGACTTTACTTATAATAGTCTCTTTTGAATGGAAATTACAATTTGTAGCATGTATTACTTGCTGACATAATGTAATTGTATTTTGGTAGTACATTATTACATGGATTTGTAGTAATTTCCATATATTGGTTTTACTCTTTTTTAATAAGTATTAAATTTATAGGCTCAGATCAACCAAACAAAAGCACATGCCAAGGCAAAAAAGGCATACGAAAAGAAAAAATCCAAGGGGGTCAAAAGCTTTGCACTGCATGTGGGCCAGCTTGTGCTGAAACGCCAGGCAGCCAACATTGCACGCAAAGGTGGACAGTGTGATCCACTGTGGACTGGCCCATTTAGGTGAGTGACATTTTTTGCTAATCTATGAATGGCATTTGAATATGTAATTTTAGTTTTACTAATCCAGTAAGATGTGATCCACTTTGGAGTGGGTAAGAGAAATTTGTAGTTTATATATGAATGGCTTTTGAATATAATGTTATACTAATTGACAACAACACACTATTGCAAATTTTGCCTCCACAACTTCCATAAAACATAGTTGACAGTTGACTACATTTAAGCATGGTACCTATATTATGTGTGCTGTTAGATTGCATATTTTTCCTGTTGTCTTTTATGGGCATGTTTCAGTTCAGTAGTGATTGTGTTTCCTCATGTACCTATGTTGTGATGTATGCATGTTTTAGTTGATGCTTCTCTCATGTATGAACTTTTCCCCTCTTTCTAGTAGTGTTGAGGGCAGAGCCTTGAGCCTCCATCAACTGTCTTTACAGAGAGGTAACAACAGGCTGCAGCGTTGTGGAATTCAGCAGTGGCATGATTAGGGAGACACCACAACTCTGGCTGGCAATGGAGCACTCGCCCAGCTGTGGGGTCCAGCCATTAATTGAGATCACCAGAACCTTTCTCAACTGTTTCCATTGTCTCCACAAAATAATATTAATTATCTTTCTTAACCCTTTCATTGCTAAGCGCTCACAATGAGACTCCCCTCAGGCGCGTTCACAGCGAGCTTTTAGCACCACCAGCAAGTGACGCTAGTGCTCGCTCTTTTAACCTTTGTATAAAAAAACTATTTATCACAGCTAAAAACAAAAACACCATTGGAAAGAGGAGGCCAAGATTTATAATATTCGGTAATGTAAGCCTCTCCTGCGAAAATACAGGCACGTTCAGGGGGTGTTTCCTGTGAAGATGTACATTTATATGTGCGTGACGGTCAGCCGCAAGGCAACTACTGTAGATCTCTTGATGATGGGTGCTGGCAAGGGAGTATTGCCAACTGCAAACTTTACAACTATTTGGTCAAAATATGAGTCAAGTGATAGGTGAAGCTGTGCAAAAATGTCACTATATTGGGCAAGAATATCCACCACTTGCTCATCCGTAGATTTTCTGTGCTTGGCTGACATGATTTTCCACCAAATTTAGTGAAGAACCCACTCTATTGGCAATCGGACCTGTGTTATGAGAATTAGTTATGGAACACTCACATGTGGGAGATTTGAGTGCAGCTGGAGCTCACAGCGAGTGTTTAGCGCCACCAGCAAATACGCCTAATGCCCACTGCAAACATTTATCAATGAAAGGGTTACTAAAATTTCATTGCAGATTTATTTATTCTTAATGAAATATTGGCTTCTCCATTTCCTTCCCTCATACTCTCTCTTCACATATTCTTTTTTTTTTATGAAATATTGGCTTCACCATTTCCTTCCCTCATACTCTCTCTTCACATATTCTTTTTTTTTTTATGAAATATTGGCTTCACCATTTCCTTCCCTCATACTCTCTCTTCACATATTCTTTTTTTTGTAATAAAATATTGGCTTCTCCATTTCCTTCCCTCATACTCTCTCTTCACATATTCTTTTTTTTTGTAATGAAATATTGGCTTCTCCATTTCCTTCCCTCATACTCTCTCTTCACATATTCTTTTTTTTTGTAATGAAATATTGGCTTCTCCATTTCCTTCCCTCATACTCTCTCTTCACATATTCTTTTTTTTTTAATGAAATATTGGCTTCACCATTTCCTTCCCTCATACTCTCTCTTCACATATTCTTTTTTTTTTTGTAATGAAATATTGGCTTCTCCATTTCCTTCCCTCATGCTTTCTCTTCACATATTCTTTTTTTTTTAATGAAATATTGGCTTCACCATTTCCTTCCCTCATACTCTCTCTTCACATATTCTTTTTTTTTTATGAAATATTGGCTTCACCATTTCCTTCCCTCATACTCTCTCTTCACATATTCTTTTTTTTTTTTATGAAATATTGGCTTATCCATTTCCTTCCAGAATAATCTCTCTTAACATATTCTTTTTTTTTTTTAATGAAATATTGGCTTCTCCATTTCCTTCCCTCATACTCTCTCTTCACATATTCTTTTTTTTTTAATGAAATATTGGCTTCTCCATTTCCTTCCCTCATACTCTCTCTTCACATATTCTTTTTTTTTTAATGAAATATTGGCTTCACCATTTCCTTCCCTCATACTCTCTCTTCACATATTCTTTTTTTTTTTTTTAATGAAATATTGGCTTCTCCATTTCCTTCCCTCATACTCTCTCTTCACATATTCATTCTCACAGGTCCACACCATCTCAGTGCCCCATGCTTCACCCACTCCACAATCCACTTTTTCACTGTCACACCGATACCAAACTGCTTATGCATGCTTTCACTACTTTCTCCATCTCATCCGGACACACATGTTTTGATGGGGCTACCCTATGTTATATTATAATAGTGATGCAACTTAAGGTAATGAATGTTTATATTTGCAGGATTTTGGAAATAACAAAATTGATTGGATTGATTGGACACGATGATGTTCCCCTGGCACGGATGGTGGCTTACGATCAGCTTAAGCCTGTAAAGTTCGGTGCTCTTCACAGGCCCTCAGAAGAGCTGCCAGCAGGCAGTTCTACTGATACAGACCCTGAACTACACCTCAATGAGGAATTATACCAAAAAAGACAAGGCCTTTCCATCCCTGTGTCAGTTACTGCCCCTCCTAAGCCAGGGGACACAAGGCATCCAGACAGGGAGGAAGACGTCATTCTGATCGGAACCAGGGCCAAGGCTGAAAGAGAAGCCGTGTGTCTGCCCCCTGTGCCAGCCAGTCGCCAAGATCCACAAATGGAGGTAATGATTCAGATTCTTGAAGAGAGAAGGTGGCTCACTGATGACCACATGAATCATTGCCAGGCCCTCCTCAAACATCAGTTTCCCGAGGTTGATGGCCTCCAAAGCTGTGCAATATTTGAGGCGGTGGAGCATATTCGTGTTGGTACCCCTAGGGGGAAGTTTGTTCAAATTATCAATGTCAGTAGTAATCACTGGATTACAGTAAGTAACATTCAAAATTTTCAAGAAGGTAAAGTAAGAATCTATGACTCCATGTTCACTAAAGTCGGTATGTCCCACCGCCAAAAATTCATTGAACAGCTTGGGTGGATGCTACACCTCTAGCGATGCCATAACAATGGAATGGCGTGATGTTCAGCGTCAGAGGGGCGGCGATGCTTGCGGCTTGTATGCCATCGCCAATGCTTATGCACTCTGTGCAAATATCAGACCTGAGGTGTGCATGGGATCAAGATAGTTTGTACGACTGGCTGGTTGGATGCCTTCAAGCCGGAGAACTGTCTCAACCCCTGTAACAGTACCCCAAAGGAACAATAAGGGTACTGTTCGCACTGGTGGAAACAGTCTTATGTAAATGCCGTTTGCCAAACAATGAGACCCGTCCCATGATTGCCTGTGATAACTGCAACGCGTGGTATCACTTCAGCTGCGAGGAGTGTCAGAAGCTAACAGCCAGACATTCCACTGCAGCAACTGCAGGTAACTTCTTTTCAGATGCTATTTGAAAGTACCTAGAAGAATAGGAAGCTGTTTGCTGCATTCATGGACATAGAGATGGCATATGAAAGGGAAGGGTTAATGGAGTAACATCCCATAAACCCTTCCTGTCAACCTTGTCATATACCATCTCTAGGTCCTTGAATGCAGCAAACAGCTTCCTATGCTTCTCTAGGTACTTTTCAAATAGCATTTTCAGTAAAAGAAAATAATCTACACAACCTCTTCCTTTCCTAGAAACACCTTGGTGTAGATTTGCTCTAACCTCTCAATGTTTCTGTGTGTGATAATGCCGCACCGTGGAGCAGTATTCAAGCATTGATCTCACAAGTGTGATATACTACTACTAGTTGTATAAGTGTTTTTTTTTATACAGTTATGTTGATTACACTTAAGGATCCAAAAGTGTTCAGTTGGCTGTGGCACTGATGTGTTCTGTGTGAGTGTTGAATTTTAAGTTAATGGAGAATTGAACTCTGAGGTATTTGTGTGTGTGTACAATTCACATGAGCATTTGGGTTGTAAGGCCATGTTGTGAGTCAGAAACAATGATGTTTGTGTCAAGCAGATTTCATTATGTGTTTGTGTATTGTGTTCAAAAGTTCCACATGGAATCAGTGTTAGTGAAATGGGGCAATAATTGGCTGTGTCAGTCCAGTCACCTGTCTCAAATAAAGGGTTGATGTTTGTCAGAAGCCAGTCAAAGTAATGATGAGGATGATATATATTGGATCAAGGAGTCCCTGGAGGACGGGGCTAAGGATTTAAGAATGAAGGCAAGGATGTTGTCGGGCCCAGTGAATTTACTTGTCAAGTCCTTCTGTAATGCCAGGATACCCCCTCTCCTCCCCATACTGTTAATGGTAATGTTGAGGGGGGCTGTTGGAAGAAGGGGCTGTGTGGCATGGTTGGTGTCTGGTAGTGTTCTTGGGTGCACACTAATTGGAACGGTGTTGTGGGCTGGTTACTACTGTGATATTGTTGTCTTTCTGTGATATAATAGTGTTGGTAGCATATTTGCATGCCCTAAAGAATTTGAAAAAATGTTTATGTTGTTACTTAAATTGTCTGCGAGGAAGGTTGCTATGTGTTTGTGTTCGGCAAATTTTATGTTTTTGTTAAGTGTTTTTTGGGGGGCCATCTAATTATCTGTTGTGTTGTATGTCTGTATCTGTAGCTTTTTTATTATTATAATTAGTAGTAGTAGTAGTAGCAGTAGTAGTAGTAGTAGGTAGATAGTAAATTAATACACAATTGTGTAAATAACTATATGTAATTTACCAAATATATATTTATGCAAGAAATTTTGGAGCCTTCTTTGACCCTTAAATTAATTATGGATGGTTGTTAGACTACCAAAGGAATATCTTGTAACATGAAGAACTAGAGAACTAGAGAGCATGAAGAACTGGGGTCTTCCTTAAGCCCTTGGGAGGGAAGGAAGGGGAAAAACGTGTACCAAGGTAAGTAAGATCTTGCAGCATGAACTGGGGTCTTCCTCCGAGCGCTTGGGAGGGGAAGAAGGGCACAGACCTGTTACCAAGGTAAGGAATCAAAATCATGCTATATGAAGAACTGAGGACTTCCTCAGAGCCCTTGGGAGGGGAGGAATTATGTGAAAATATGTACCAGGGGGGATCTTATAACAAATGATGTCCTTAGAAGAGAAGAAAATATAAATGGATAGCTCTCTGGGACCTATTACATTCTTAAATAGCCATTTTTCCAGCAAGATACTTGATTCCTGTAGACAATCAAACCTCACCCATAGCACAGTGTACCGCAATGTAATTCTGATAACCTGAGTTGTTATACAGAAGGGTCATATGTAGTAGACCCCACATAATTATAAGAGAAAGCAATCTGCTTTGGGGGGGGCTATTTATATAGCACCACCCCTCACTTTTTTTTAGATCATCTTCAAAATTCCCTTAAAGGGCTTATATAAAGAAAAATAAAAAGCACATATGCATGGCATGCTCAATTCGCTCACCCCCCCCCCCCACACACACAAAAAAGGGTCTCATAGGCTATGCATATCGACATTTTTTTTACTATAGCAAAAGGCTATTTGCCGTTAATTTACTGATGAATCACTGTCATGAAGGCTATTTATTGTCCCTTCACTTCATTTATACAAAGCAGAGCGTTGTAATGTATTCACTGATGTTTTTCTATGAAAGAATATAACAATATGCCCTTCCGTGCTGGAAAATAATGGGAGGACATTTAGTAATTTGAGGACGCGGCGGAACACGATACCGTAAGCCTTAATGTCCTCCCTTTTGTTTGTAAACAAAGGGGGACATTTAGGCGGGGGAGGACACTGTGGCTTGTGACACCGGGTGGGGCAGGCCGACGCTGGGACCTCGAGCGGGAACGCCCGGTCCACGCCGGCCGAGAGGGGTTGTGTGCCGCACGCCACTCCTCCTGCCGCTGGATTCCCCGGTCCACTATGTTCAACCGGGAGGGGCAGCGCCGGCTCCACGCGTGGGGGTGCTGGCGGCAATTGGGGCAGAGGGCGGTCACGCGCTCGCCGGCCTTGTATTTCGCAAGGCAGGCCTCCGTCATGTGCTGCCCCGAGCACATGCCGCACACTGCCTGGCGATTGCAGCGGGAGCGATGGTGGCCGTATTGCTGGCAGCGGTAGCAACGGAGGGGCTCGGCGTTGAAGGGGAGCGTGTAGAATACGCCCCAACTCCCCAGGTCCAGCATGCCTGGCAGGGGGCCCCTCACCGAGATGAGGACCTGCCTCGTGGCTAGGTTGTCGCGCGTCATACACCGCTCTGCCGTGACGACGCTCGGGTGTCGGAGAAGAGCCTTGACAGGCATGGCAACCGGGTAAGTGGTCACCACGCCCTTGGTGGTTGCGTCGCCCATCAGCCGCAACTGCACCGCCTTCCCATGCACCGACGTGGTGTCCATGAGAGCAAGGAGGGCCTTCTCGGAAGGCGGGGTGACCAGCACGCTGCCGTTTTCCAGGAAGCGCATCTGGAAGCGGAGCCCGAGCTCCTCCTCCAGGGCCTCCGCCAGGTCGAGGGCAGTCTCGAACCCCGGTGTTGGAGGGACGACAACCCTGGGTGTGGCAGGAGATGCAGCAGCGTAGCGGGCAGCAGCCTGCTCGGGGTGATAGACGGCACCGAGCGGGGTGGAATGGGGAGCGGCGGAGGCAGATGAAGGAGCAGCGGTGGAGGCAGTTGAGGTGGCAGCAGTGGGGGCAGCAGCAGTAGAACGGGGTAACGGCGTCGGGCGTGAGCCGCAGGGCAGGGTGGGGGTAGCAGAGGTGCCAAGTGGTGAACGGGAGCGGGGAGGCGAAGGTGGCGGAGGTGGGTGGGAGCGGTGGTTACGGTCACGCACCCGTCCTACCACCACCCAATCCTCATCAGAAGAGTCGGGGAGCGGGATAAGGGCCGCCTCATCACTCTCACTCCCCGACTCAAGGCGTAGCTGCTTATCCGCAGGCGACTCGGAGTCGGAGCTCTCCGAGTCGCTAGCGGGGCGGACACGCTTGTCCGTAGACATCCTAATGACAAGACAGCACAACGGCTGGAACACAGCTAGACATTGAACACAAAATATAAAAAAAAGGGTAACAAAAACTATCCTACGAAGAGCCGGCTCACCTACGGCAGCGGAGGGCTAAAGCCCGCCCACCCTCTAAAGGGCTCGGCAGGCGCCGCTGTCGCCCCTTGCGGGTCTTGGGGGACCTAACAAGAACCCTGGTTTTTCCTCTAACCACCCCTTTATCCTAAGGGGCCCCCTCGTGGCACTGCCCTCGGGGTTCGGCGTCGTACTAAACCAGGGTCTAAGGCTCAAACACACAAACAAAAGACAAAAAAAAGCACAAAAACAGAGCAGCAGGAAGGCTGCAGTCGCGTGTAACGAGCGACGCGTGACCAGTGACACGCAGACAGTGTACACTGGCACGGCAGAGCGCGGAGCAGGGTGAAGTGTGCAGCGCGGGGCAGGTAGGTGGAAGGCGCGTGGTAACGCTGGCAACTCCGGGGAGTGAGTAACCCGTAGTCAGGGAGCACTGACACGGTGACTCACAGCCTGGCAGTAGCAGAGCAGCTCAATCGCTCGCCCGCGAGAGCTGTTGCTAGAAGGTGGGGAAGAGGTGCACACGCTGCCAGGTCCGGGAGGCCAATGAGCGAATGAACCCGGATTCCCCCTTTATGTCGGCGCCGCTCGGGATCGCGGGGACGCGAGGCGGCACGCGCTCCCATTGGCAGGCTCGCCCGGCCGGGCGGGGACCGCCCTCCGATCCTGCGCTGCACTATATAGGGCGAAAAAGCGGCGAGCGGCGGACCGCCAGCACTCGTCGAGCGAGGAACTCTCCCGGCCTCTGGGTCACCTATAGACTGCTGAGTTGCTCGCTCGGCTCAGCTACGGGCTGCTCCTGAGTGCCTTCTCGGAGGGCCCTTGCCTCCGTCGCTGCTCGCCGGCTTCTACCCGTGGCTGTGGCGGCGGCGGAGGCTTCCCCACACCCGCCGCACGCCAGCCGCGGGTTCCCCCCTGCGACGGGCCGTCCATGGACAAAGGCCCGTTCCCCCTTTTTAGGGGGTAAATCCCTACCGAACCGAACCGAACCGAGCGGCGGGTCAGTGGACCGCCAGCACTCGTCGAGCGAGCAACTCTCCAGGCCTCTGGGCCACCTATAGACTGCTGAGTTGCTCGCTCGGGTCAGCTGAGCTGCTCTGAGCGCCTGCTCGGAGGTCCCGTGCCTCCGTCCCTGCTCGCCGGCTTCTTCCCGTGGCTGTGGCGGCGGCGGAGGCTTCCCCACACCCGCCGCACGCCAGCGGCGGGTTCCCCCCTGCGACGGGCCGTCAATTAACAAAGGCCCGTTCCCTCTTTTTAGGGGGTAAATCCCTAACGAACGAACGAGCGGCGGGTATTCGCTCTCCGAGCCCACAGCAGAAGCGCAAGTCAACGCCCCCACCACTCACTGTCGACATGTCTGGACGCGGCAAGGGAGGAAAGGTGAAGGGGAAGTCAAAGTCCCGCTCCAGCCGTGCCGGCCTGCAGTTCCCCGTGGGCAGGATCCACCGTCTCCTGAGGAAGGGCAACTATGCCGAGCGCGTGGGCGCCGTCCTTTCAGGGACGACAACAGTACCGTTTAATCCGGCTCCCCTTGGAAGCCACTCCCTTTTCCAAAAAGATAGTTCTGGACACCCCCTCTAGTACATAGTGCCATTCCTAGGTCAATTCCTGCTGATATTACTAGGAAGAAGACCCTCAGTCATGAAAACAACAATTAACAACCCCCGAGTCTGGCAGGCTTCCCACAGTTAGTTTGTTTGTTTGTTTGTTTGTTTGTTTGTTTTCTTCATGGCAGGTAAGGGACCCCTCTGTTGACAACGACAACAACAACCCACAAAACATAACATAACAAATAAAAAAAAAAACGCAAAACAGAGCCGGGAGGTAGGTGCTGCAGGTCGTTGAGACGATGATAGCCGTCGTGCAGATCAGATGCGGCGCTGCCCCCGCCGAGATGAAGTAGGTAGGTAGTAGCTGGGTGGGCTCCGACCCGCCCGTCGTCATCACTGCTGTGGCCTGTGGAGAAGGTCCGGAATGAGTAAAATGAATCCGTCAGTCAGTCACTGACGTGATGTATGATCCCCTGCCTCACCCGAGAAAGCATGCATCGGTTTGTATCTTAACCTTCACTTTCACACCTTCACACGCACACACACGCTAGCGCGAGGTGAGACTCCTGTATCGCAGTGTCTGTGCTGGCTGGCTGGCCCTGGTGCTTTTGCGCTTAGTTTAGCTTACCCTCCCAAACGTTTTCTTCTTCTCCTCAGGGTCTACCTCGCCACCTAGCACCTGCGTGTGAGACAAGATGTTTAGGTTGGGTTAAACTATACCGTGATGATGGCTGTGTGTGCGTGTGAAGGTGAAGGTGAAGGTACAAACCGATGCATGCTTTCTCGGGTGAGGCAGGGGATCATACATCACGTCAGTGACTGACTGACGGATTCATTTTACTCATTCCGGACCTTCTCCACAGGCCAAAGCAGTGATGACGACGGGCGGACCCAGCTACTATCATCTCGGCGGGGCAGCGCCGAATCTTATCTTCACGACGGCTTTCTTCGTCTCAACGACCTGAAGAACGTACCTCCCGGCTATGTTTTGCGTTTTTTTTTTTATGTTTGTGGGTTGTTTTTGTCGTTGTCAACAGAGGGGTCCCTTACCTGCCATGAAGAAAAAACAAACAAACAAACAAACAAACTAACTGCCAGACTCGGGGGTTGTTAATTGTTGTTGTCATGACTGAGGGTCTTCTTCCTAGTAATATCAGCAGGAATTGACCTAGGAATGTCACTATGTAGTTGAGGGGGTGTCCAGAACTCTTTTTGGAAAAGGGTGTGGCTCCCAAGGGGAGCCGGATAAAACGGTACTGTTGCCGTCCCTGAAAGGCCGAAGGCGATTACTTTTTCTCGTTCTTCTTGGGCAGGAGCACCGCCTGGATGTTAAGCAGCACACCTCCCTGGGCAATGGTGACGCCGGAGAGGAGCTTGTTCAGCTCCTCGTCGTTGCGGATGGCCAGCTGCAGGTGGTGGGGGATGATGCGGGTCTTCTTGTTGTCTCGGGCCGCGTTGCCGGCCAGCTCGAGCACCTCGGCGGCCAGGTACTCCATGACAGCCGCCAGGTACACGGGGGCGCCGGCGCCCACGTGCTCGGCATAGTTGCCCTTCCTCAGGAGCGAGTAAGCGAGTAAGCGGCGGCGGCATAAAGGGGGAATCCGGGTGCGGCCCGGCAACATTTGCTCGCCGTCTGGGAACCAAGAAGCAGACATGCCCCCCAAAGCATCAGGAAAGGCCGCCAAGAAGGCTGGCAATGCCCAGAAGGCCATCGCCAAGGGTGACAAGAAGAAGAAGCGCAGGAGGAAGGAGAGCTACTCCATCTACATCTACAAGGTGCTCAAGCAGGTCCACCCCGACACCGGCGTCTCCTCCAAGGCCATGTCCATCATGAACTCCTTCGTGAACGACATCTTCGAGCGCATCGCGCCGAGGCCTCTCGCCTGGGCCATTACAACAAGCGCTCCACCATCACCAGTCGGGAGATCCAGACGGCCGTCCGTCTCCTCCTGCCCGGTGAGCTGGCCAAGCACGCCGTGTCCGAAGGCACCAAGGCCGTCACCAAGTACACCTCCTCCAAATAAGCAACCCACCAACTTGCTTGCTCTGGAAAAGAACCGGCTCCATCGGAGCCACAAACTATTTCCCGAAAGAGAACGAAGACGGTTAGTCCCTCCCGCGATCTCTCTCTCTCTCTCTCTCTCTCTCTCTCTCTCTCTCTCTCTCTCTCTCTCTCTCTCTCTCTCTCTCTCTCTCTCACTCACTCACTCACTGAGCTGACCCACCAAGGGATGCATGGCATCAATAAGCGGACCGAGTCCCGCCAGTGCTCGCCAAACAGCGACCAAGGCTTGAAATCGCCAATGCTTCTCTCGGTCGTTTGTTGTCAGCTGCAGGGGATCATGATGAGCGATATATGCCTACATAGCAGCCGTCATCAGTAGTTAGGGATTCCGCCCCTCCGTTTATATTTATTTACTTGTTCTGGTAATTCCTGTCTTCCTGCCTGCATGTAGTCCCCACATATTCCCTACTCGTGCACCCGCCAGTTGAAATAAGTTAAGAGAGAAATCAAAGCCCCCCCAATCAATTGATATGAGATTATGAAGCAGAAGGATATGTGGGAAAGGCAACAAGCCAGTGATCCTCCTCCTCCTCCCCCCGTGCCCGCCCCAGTGTCTGTCTAAACTCTCTCCCAGAAAGTGACTTTGGCCCTGAAAAGGGCCTAGATATAGTGTGAGCAGATTGTAGTACTCAGATGGGCAACGCCCGCTTAGGCACGCTCGCCGCGAATGCAACGGGCCAGCTGGATGTTCTTTGGCATGATGGTGACACGCTTGGCGTGGATGGCGCAGAGGTTGGTGTCCTTGAAGAGACCGACGAGGTAGGCCTCGGAGGTTTCCTGCAGAGCCATGACGGCAGAGGACTGGAAGCGGAGATCGGTCTTGAAATCCTGGGCGATCTCGCGCACCAGACGCTGGAAGGGCAGCTTCCTGATGAGGAGCTCGGTGCTCTTCTGGTAGCGGCGGATCTCACGGAGGGCCCCGGTCCCGGGCCTGTAGCGGTGAGGCTTCTTGACTCCTCCGGTGGCCGGGGCCGACTTGCGAGCGGCCTTGGTGGCCAGCTGCTTGCGGGGCGCCTTGCCACCAGTGGATTTCCTGGCAGTCTGCTTGGTACGGGCCATGGCTGCGGACGAACAGAACAGTTGAGTCTGCCAGCCGTTTCTCGTTTTTATAGTTTTGGCGGCCGGGGGAGGAGCGGTGGTCTGCGTCCTGCGCGTGCGCTGCCTCCTAGTCCCGCGCTTGCCAGCCCCCGTCAGGCAGTGCATCTATCTAGCCCTATTGGAGGAATTTAGGGTCTCTTGGAGCTGTCTGCATATGCTAGAGCCTAGTACAGTGTGGAGGCTCATCCAACGTCACTAGGCCGTCCGGAACTAGACGGCAGGAGCCAGCCTATCGCCCAAAGACCCATCACCGCAACCTTTGGTTCTGCATATATAGAGCGAACGCTGGGGCAACCCAGGCGGACCAGCCAATAGCATATAGCCCGCGAGGGCTAACAACCCTCGAAATTTAAAGGAAGGAAGGGCAACCCAGCACAAGAGTTGCTCTCCGATCTCCACGGCGCGTGGACCTACTTCTCACCCTGACCTTCTCCAGCAACAGCTCTCGCCTCCTAGCGTTCGAGCTGCTGCTGGGAGAGCCAGCTCTTGACCCAGCTTGAGGAGTACCTGCCCTTTGTGGAGTTTGTTGTGTGCAGCTTTAGCGGGCCCTTTTTTGGGGCTCTGCTCCGTGTGCTTACGAGTGTTACCTTAAGTGCTTGTGATTAGTGTTTTCGAGTGATTTGCGTGTCTCCGCGGTGCTCTCTTGCAGGGCACCGAGTTGAGTGTGTTGCGCTCTGCGGATAAGGCGCCGCTTGTGTAGTGTGCTTTCTTGCCGTGCCCATTCACAGGGTGTGGGCAAAGAGTTGAGCGTGTTGTGCTCTGTGTAGTGCGTTTCTAGTGTTGTCTACAGTGCGTCAGCACGCCTGCGTCTCGGGCTCAGGCGCCTCTTGCGTGCAGTGTTTTGTTGCCGTACCCACTCACAGGGTGTGGCTTCGAGTGCTCGTGCACTGTTAGGTGTGTATTTCAGTGCAAAGTGTAGTGGATGATAGACACTGTCTGACAAACATGTCTGCCGTCGCCCCCTAGAGGCCGTCTCCTTGGACACGCCCAAGAGGAAGGTCGACCGGTCCCCCAGAGGACCACAAGCCACCCAGGAAGCGGTTGCTGGAGGACGACGACCTACCGCTGCTCTCGGACCCGGAATCCTCGGAGCAAGAGCTAGACCGATCGTCTACCAGCGCCGACCCCGAGTTTGTGACGCAAGAGAAGAGGAAGACCGTGCAGCAGAGGAAGAGGCAGCAGACACCAGCCGTGGAGGTCGCTCCCGCCCCCCGGGCAGCGGATCGGAGGAGGCCCACGGAGGGGCCCCCCCGGTACCGCCTAGTGCACAGGGGAGACTGCACCAGCGATTACCTCGCGGTGCGGCACCTGGAGACACTGCGCCGCCCGGCGCCGGCTGTGCACCTCCAGACCCCGACGCCATTCCTCCTAACTCCGAGGGACGCGGCCGCGGCGGAGTTTCTCGAGGAGGTTGTAGCTCGTCGCCCTCGAGGCATTGTCCTCCAGAGGCTGGAGCAGGTACCGAGGAGAGTGAAGGGGGTGCTTGTGGGGTACCCCCTCGAGTACGATGCCGAGGACATCAGGAGACTAGCAGACAGCGGGGTGACTCACGTCAGGCGTTGCTATGTCGTGAGAGAAGGACGGAGACTACCCACGAGGAACGTGGAACTAGTCATGGACCGGGAATCGCTTCCCAAGGACCTGTCCCTCGGCTGGCTCGGCAGGTACCGTGTACGGCCTTTCGTAGAGGAGCCGAAGCGGGGCTTCAAGTGCCAGAAGTTTGGCCACGTGGCCAGGCTCTGCCGCGGCTCGCGGCTAACCTGCGCGGTGTGCGCGGGCAACCACGACTCCATCGTGTGCATCGGAGCCAGACGGGAGGAGGCCAGCCGGCCTCCGCCAAGATACTGCAACTGCGGGGGGAGCCACCCAGCGTGGTCGCGGAGGTGCGCGGAGCGGAGGCGGCGACTTCCAACCACGGAGAGGGGACCGGTGCCTCAGCCACGAGGCCACGGCCAGACGGAGATGACGGCGCCACCACGGCTTCCGCCCCCGACGGAGGAAGACTATCCGCCGTTACCCGCTCAGCAGCCACAGCGGCCAGGGAGCGCACCCAGCCGCAGAAGGGAACGCAAGAAGAAGAGACGACCAGCAGTCACGGCGGAGGGACCCTCCGCCCCACTGGAACGGCGCACGCCCCCAGGCACGGAGCACTTCAACTCCGCCGGAGCGGAGACGCGTGCGTCGTCCGGGACGAAGGCCGCCCCGCCACTCAACCGTGCGAGGAGGATGAGCGCGCCCGGCCGTCTAGACGCTGGGTTGCTGAAGACGTTTTGGGTCAGCCCAGACTCCACCAGGAAAGCGACCGTCACGTATCGCCCCACCGCTCCGACCTTCGACCTGCACGATCTGATGATGCGCCTGCAAGCAGTGATGGCAAGGATGCACTGCGACCTGCTACAAGCCCTGGGCGCCCAACTCACCTCGGCGACGGACGCTGTCTTGAAGAGAGCAGATAACGACCTACTGACCTTGACGCCAGGGACGCCGAGGAAGACGCGACCGACGACGAACTCCGTGGACGAGGAGAACCCAATGCTGGAGGACCTCCGGGCCGCCCAGGCCTAAGGTTCTTACAGTGGAGCATCCGAGGACTCCGCGCCAACAAGACTCTGCTCCAGGCCGCTCTCATCGAGGATGACGTAAGTGTTTGTCTCCTACAGGAAACGCTGGTTAGGGGGGACTGCCACCTCCGCTTTCCCGGATACACTGCCCACCATCTCCCGATCAGGGACGAGACTGGGGGTAGAGGTTGCCTGATTTTGGTCAGCAACTCCATCCCCCACAGGGTGGTCGAACGCCCCATAGACTGCGGCGAGGGTGTCGAGACCCAAGCCGTCACCCTCCTCCTTAACGGGACAGAGGTTATAGTCTACAATGTATACAGCAAGCCGAGACGTGAGCTTGACCTCACTGAGCTCCTCACTCTTGCCGGAGAGGCCAGCGTCCTTGTTGGAGGCGATTTCAACGCCCACCACGAGGTGCTGGGATCCAGGAGCAACGCCAACGCTGCAGGGCAGCATCTGGCAACGCTGCTCAAGTCATTTATAATGACTTCATGGTATTTGTGAACTGAATGTTTTGGTCTTAATTTGATTTTCAAAGTCAGGTAGCGTTAATTCAAGCGCATTATGTGCAATGAGAGTGCGCTGCAATTTGTGATCTTTTTCATTTGAAGGTTGCATCTATTACAATAAGCTTCAATGTAATTGTTTCCTGATTTTTCATGGTCATGATGTTTTACTCCTTTACCTTTTAAAACCCGTATTTACAGAGAAGACAGTGAGTTTATTCAATGTGACGTGCCGTATCTTCATCGGTCATATTGATTTTATTGTAGCCTTTAGGAAATTTTAACTTCTTCCAGGAGTGTGGGTTCAGCTAATGTAAGTTCGTTCTATATTCAAAACAGTGTGAGTTCAGTTAATGTAAGTTCGTTCTATATACATAACAGTGTGAGTACAGCTATTGTAAGTTCGTTCTAAATACAAAACAGTGTGAGTTCAGCTAATGTAAGTTCGCTCTATATACAAAACAGTGTGAGTTCAGCTAATGTAAGTTCGTTATATATTCAAAACAGTGTGAGTTCAGCTAATGTAAGTTCGTTCTATATACAAAACAGTGTGAGTTCAGCTAATGTAAGTTCGTTCTATATACAAAACAGTGAGAGTTCAGCTAATGTAAGTTCGTTCTATATACAAAACAGTGTGAATTCAGCTAATGTAAGCTCGTTCTATATACAAAACAGTGTGAGTTCAGCTCATGTAAGTTCGTTCTATATACAAAACAGTGTTCAGCTAATGTAAGTTCGTTCTATATACAAAACAGTGTGAGTTCAGCTAATGTAAGTTCGTTCTATATACAAAACAGTGTGAGTTCAGCTAATGTAAGTTCGTTCTATATACAAAACAGTGTGAGTTCAGCTAATGTAAGTTTGTTCTATATACAAAACAGTGTGAGTTCAGCTAATGTAAGTTCGTTCTATATACAAAACAGTGTGAGTTCAGGTAAAATGGTTTACAGCATTACTTCCACAATAGGATTCGCTTTCTACTGTTTCTCCGTTTCTATTCACAATAATGTAAGCATACGCTATGGCAAAGTGATGTATTTTTACATCCATTCGAAGAAGGCTTTACGAGAATACTCTCAAAGTCATAGAATGCTAAATAAGATAGCTAATATGCTTTAGCATGATTAATAAATTTCACAGTATATCCCGCAGGTGGGAATCATCTTAGTCTTGTGATCTTCATTGGGTGCTCAGCAAGCGTTGTCTTGTTCTCACAGGCAAACACATTTCCATGCAGTTTTTCCATGCTGCATGGTTCTTTTTCATTTCCCGCCGTAGGATAGTTTCCTTAAGCAGTTAATTAGAACACCAACGAGGGAAGAAAATATTTTGGATTTGTTGTTAACTAATAAAGAGGACATAATAAGCAACATTGATGTTGCGGGCTCATTAGGTAACAGTGATCATAAGGAAATTAAATTTAATATTAAATGGGAGAATAGAGTCAGCAGAAACAACACTAATACCTGACTTCAGGAAGGCGGGCTTCGAGGGTTTAAGAAAGCAGCTGCAAAGGCTTAAGAGAGTAAGATCAAAAGTAGCTGAGAGCTTAAATCATAGGGTTCGTTATGTTGGGAGTATATAACGTGTAAGAGTTTCTTTTTCCTGGAGTTCACCATTGGAATACGCGTTCACCTGGGAGGCTCTCCAACAATGTTTGAGCGAAACTACAGGGATTCAGGAGTATTTATACCCAAATCAACAAGAAGATATCCATAAGGACGTGAATATACATATATATATATATATATATATATATATATATATATATATATATATATATATATATATATATATATATATATATATATATATATATATATATATATATATATATACAAACTGGTTTGCCTTCTTTTTTCCGAATATTTGTCTGCCCAGACAGTGAATTTGAGATAAATCTGACTTATTTAATAACACGAGGGAAGGAAAGTGAAGGGGAGGGAGGGAGGGAGGGGGGAGGAGAGAGAAGAGGGAGGGAGAAAGGTATGATGGAAGGGAGAGTTGAGCGAAACTGTAGGGATTCAGGAGTATTTATACCCAAATCAACAAGAAGATATCCATAAGGACGTGAATATACAGCATATTTATATATATCTACAAACTGGTTTGCCTTCTCTTTTCCGAATATTTGTCTGCCCAGACAGTGAATTTGAGATAAATCTGACTTATTTAACCCTCTCGCGCACGATGACGCATTTCGTGTCATCAAGGGTAAAAGGTTCTGGCGGACGATGACGCGAAACGCGCCATAAAAGTAAATAAAAAAGGATTACATTTTTTTTTTAAGTTTTCGATGAATGTGCGTCAAAATTGCAGTTGTTGGGATAAGTTTCTTAATAGTAACATATGGCAATCTTTCTAAGGAACGTAGATGAGGAGCTTTGAGTGATTTTTATTTGCTAGGCTACTCTGACGAGAGAAAAAAAATCAGTTTTCTCGGTGTAACTCGGGAGCTAATAGACGTATGAGGAATTTGAAGATACCATAAGAATCCTCATTAAATTCCGCTTCGGAACATATATTCGGCTAAAAAAGTTGGCCTACAAAATTTCGAGCTAGCCGCAGATTTCTCAAGAATCAGAGGGGAATGGATCACACACACACACAAACACACACACATACACACACACACACGCGCACACTTTTCCTCTCACATCGCTCTTTCTCCCTTCCATTCGCTGACTCACTTTGGTATTTCTGGGTTGCCTTCGGTTGAGCGCTATCTTGATCTAGGGAAAAAGGTAAACTCGATGCGGCAACGTCTAAGGTCAAATGACACCGAAGAGCAGGCAGAAAATATAAAGAAATGCAAGTTGAGAAAATAAATAAGAAGAAAGAAGTTAAGAGATGAGATATAAGACATTAATTAATGCAAAATCAGAAAAAAAATGAAAGAGCGCCAAATTTGCAGTTGTTGGGATAAGTTTCTTACTAGTAACATATGGCAATCTTTCTAAGGAACGTAGATGAGGAGCTTTGAGTGATTTTTATTTGTTAGGCTACTCTGACGAGAGAAGAAAAAAAATCAGTTTTCTCGGTGTAACTCGGGAACTAATAGACGTATGAGGAATTTGAAGATACCCTAAGAATCCTCACTAAATTCCGCTTCGGAGCATATATTCGGCTGAAAAAGTTGGCCCACAAAATTTTGAGCTAGCCGCAGATTTCTCAAGAATCAGAGGGGAATGGAACACACACACACACACACACACACACTCACACACACACACACACACACACACACACACACATGATCCCTTTTTCACGGAAAAAAGGTAAACTCGATGCGGCAACGTCTAAGGTCATATGACACCGAAGAGCAGGCAGAAAATATGAAAAAATGCAAGTTGAGAAAAGAAATAAGAAGAAATAAGTTAAGAAATGAGATATAAGACATTAATTAATGCAAAATCAGAAAAAAAAGACTTGGTGCTGCAGTGTTTAGGGTTAGATGGAACCAAAAAACCGGAGTAAAAAAAATATATATAAGTTGAGGAAAGAAATAAGAAGAAACAAGTTGAGAAATGAGAAATAAGAAGATAATGATACAATACATCGAGCAAAAACTTAAATAATTTATCGAGTCTTACGTTCAATAGTGATTTTTTTTTTTACTTTCGGACTTGCATTAAAGAGTAAATTCATATTCCAGCCTGGTCATTAACCTAATGTCCTTAACCTTTTCCGTGATTATAATCTCGTGGTCATTCGAGGACCCAAGATCTTATCTTAACCCTTCAAGAACCCCCTCTCCTGTCACCCCCCCCCCTCCCTGCTGGGCACCCCTACTCCCGTCACCCTCCCGCTTCCGTACGCTAGTCCGAGAGGGGTGGGGGTGGGGGTGGGGGGTGAAAAGGTAAAAGAGTTTTGTGGGTGGGGGGGGTCCAGATACCCCCTCTTGCGTAACCCCCCCGCTGACCCCCCCAACCCACACTTCCAGTCCCCCCTGCGGAGGCAACCCCCACTTCCGTACATTTGTTACTACTCAGGGCATGTGGCCTTAGCCTAGCAGCTCCTACCGCCGCCCACAACCTTCGTCGGAAAAGGTCTGGGTCTTGTAGGAGGGCCTGCCCCACGGAGTCAGGGAGTGACTCCGACCCCCTGAGGCGGAGCAGCTTAACTAGGTGGCTGATGGAGGGCTGGTTGACCCTGGTGGAGATGGAGGGCAATCGGGCCTCCGGTCCTGGGCACACGCATTTTGACCATCACGGGGCCCCGAGAATGTGGCGGAGTGCCGCGTTCTGGGCCACCTCAAGCGGCTCGAGTGCAGCGGTGCTAACGGTGAGGAGGCATGGCGACCCATAGTCCACACACTAGCGCACCGCCTGGACATAAAATCACCTCAGCACCCTGCCGCTCTCACCGCCTGGACATAAAATCACCTCAGCATCCTGCCGCTCGCACCGCCCTCCGTTCGTGCCAGGGCGCGCATGGTGTTGGTGCGGCTCTTCACCCTCGCACTGAGAGAAGCGATGTGTGGCACAAATGAAAGCCGTGAGTCGATGGTCATGCCCACGTACTTGTACGAGGGCACCCACGGTACCGGCTCGCCGCCAAGCAGGAGAAGCTCGGGAGGACGCCTCTGCCGGAACATCATTGCCTTGGTCTTTTCCCTGTTAACGACGAGGCCGAGGGAAGCACAAGCCTGGGTGAGGCGGCGGAGGAGTAGGCGAGAGCTAGCCACAGGATTTGGCCCCGTAGCCACCATGGCCACGTCATCAGCATAGCACAGCACTTTGCAATACCTGCTAGTCGGGAGGGCCGCCAGTTTCTCGACTAGCAGGTTAAAGAGAACGGGGCTCAGCACTCCACCCTGTGGCGTACCGTTCTCCAGGTGCTCAACAGCGGAAGTACAGCCCTGATAGCGCACTGCGGCCTGTCGACCCATGAGGTAGTGCCCTATCCAGGCTAAAAGGCGGCCCCGTACACCTTTCTCCGCCAGGATCGAGAGAATGGCAGGCGCCGATGCAAGCTCGAAAGCTTTTTCTAAGTCGAGGAACACCACTATCACCGCCCTATCGAGGATGGTTGAAAGGAGGGTGGAGACGCAGTCCTGTGTCCCCTTGCCTTGCCGGAAGGCAAACAGATGGTGGTGCAGAGGGCCCATGGTCCAGAGGAGGCGAGAGAGGATTACCCTCTCCATCGTCTTCCCCAGGCAGCTGAGAAGGGAGATGGGGCGGTGTTGGCCATCTTCGCCCTTGGGGATAGGGACAATGGTGGCTGTTTGCCATGCAGCGGGAAGGGCACCGAGAGTATTGGACTTGTTAAAAATAGCCGCTATTTCGTCCTGCATCTCCGCCCCAGCGTTCCGGAGGAATGTGTACGGCATGGCATCATCTCCAGGGGCAGTGTCTTTCCTAGGGATGGCTCGCACAAGCTCCTCCACGCTGATGGGGGAGTCGGCAGCTTGGTCCCCCCTGCAGGCTGCCGTGAATGCCTCGATCCTGGCAGCGTAGGTTTCCCTCTGAAACTCCCTGGTGGCCGGAGGCAGCCTGGCAGACGAGGCCCGGGAGACAAAGGTGGTAAGCAGTCTCCCGGCCTCGACTTGAGGCTGCTGGTGAAGCGGCGGTGGATACACCGGCGTCGATGGTGTCGCACCAGGATAGCCAGTGCTCCTCTTGCACCCTCGCTGCAGTTGCCTTAGCCCGGCGGATGGCCGCCCGGAGGAGGCCCCTCGTGGCGTCGGTGTTGTGACGCCTGTTGAGTTTACGCGCCTGATTTACTCGGTGGTTGGCCTCTTTTATGTCCGCATTGTAGTACCACCGGTCCATATAGTTCCGCTTCGCAGGTCTGGTGGTGGGGATGGCCTCGTCAGCTGCACTGCGGAACATCTCAATCAGGCGCCCCGCCGCCCCCTCTAAGTCGTCAGGCCTGTCGGTGGTAGCCAGATGACGAGCAACCGCCGCACGGAACCAAGGCCAGTTAGCCCTGCTCAAGTTCCAGCGTGCCGGCCGCTGCGGAGGCACAGGCGGTGCCACAGGTAGGGTGGTGATAGTGGCAAAGTGGTCGCTGGCTATGCTGTCATGCAGGGCTCACGTCGCGCCGACAGCAAGAGGCTGCGACACCAGGGAGAGGTATCCAGCACCCTCCCGCGGACGTGAGTGGGCTCCCCCGTGTTTAGCAGAGTGACAGTCGGCAGGTCCGCCAGCGTTGTTGCGACACGGTTGTTCTGGCAGCTCTCCTACCTCTCGTGGTATGCGTTTAAGTCGCCGCCGATGAAGGTGGGCTCATCGGCGGCGTGAGAAAAGCTCGGTGAAGTCTGCAACCGCAGCCTGGCCACTGTACACCCAGTAAAGCTCTATGGTCGCGCTCGGCAAGGCCACCCTTACTGCCAGCACCTCCACGCCGTCACCGCATGGCACGGGATGAGTCACCGTAGTGTAGGGAAGTGCATCCCTGACCAAAATGCCACACCCACGCGCCGCAACGACAACGGCAGGGAGGTAGAAGGCCCTGTAGCCCTTAAACCGCACCGACTGGCCCTCACCCAGGAGTGTCTCCTGCAGGAGGACGACATCGAAGTTGCCGGTGCCAACGCAGCTCGCAGGAGGTGGACCTTGCTCCGCACGCCACAGACGTTCCACTGCAGTACGATCAGCGGCCGCCCCTCGCGGACGCCGCCGGGGTGGACACGGGGGCCGTCGTGAGGATGGGCGCAGGGCCGCGGCGCCTCTGCTCCACCTTCCGCTTGGGCTGTGGGATGCGGGAGCGCGGCGGGACTGTTCGCACCGGGACGTGCGACCGTGGTGGGGAGCGGCCGATGGCGAAGGTGACTGCTGTCTGACCCGGTGGGGAGCTCTGGGTGGAGGGAGCCTCGGTAGCGTCTGTGTCCATCACAGGTGAGGGAGGGGGGTAACGGTCGGCATGGGCTCGGCGGGAAGAGAGGCGGGGCTCCGTATTTCTTGAGGCGCAGCCGGTGTTGGAGCTGTGTTTGCAGTTGTCGGAAAGTGCTCCGCCACGGTCGCCTTTGCAATTACCTCTATCGCTGCCTTGTCCGGCGTCAGCTGTAGTAGAGTGGTGAGGGCCAAGGCAAAGCTTATTAGCATGCGCGTCCTTGGTGACGAGCACTGACCCTAGGGGTGGAGCCTGCGGACGTTGCGGGGACTGACAGTTGCGCCGTCGGTGTTTGCGCTGTGCCTTGGGCGGGGGGGCGGTGGAGCACGGTGTTGCCTCTGCGGGCCTGAGGTGGAGGCAGGAGATGGTTGTGAGGCAGGTGTTGAGGTTGAGGGTTTGATGGCGTCCGCACGAGGTTCCGGGGCAGGTGGTGCCGCTGTGGTTGGGGTTATGGCTCGGGTGGCGCTTGGCGGAAGGAGGCTGAGGAAGTGTTCCTCGGAGGCGAGCGTTGCTGGAGCAGGAGGGGCTTGCACGTGGCGGGGCGGGAGATGGAACGGGACTGTCGGGTCCAAGCAGGGCGAGACGGTTGTGGGCGGCCTGCCATTCCACCTGCCTCTGGATGCCTCGCTCGACTATAGTCCTCCGTGTGGGGCAGCGGCGGCTCCAGGCGTGGTGGTGCAGCTTGCAGTTCGGACAAGCTGCCTGCACCTCCTCCCCGGCCTTGTATTTTTCCAAGCACCCCTCTGTCATGTGCGGCCCGGAGCACATGCCGCACACAGCGGGGCGGTTGCATCGGGAGGGGTGGTGCCCGAATTGTTGGCAGCGGTAGCATCTCAGAGGCTCTTTGTTGAAGGGGCGGGTGTAGAATACCCCCCAGCTACCCAGGTCTAGGGAGCCCGGGAGTGGCCCCTTCAGGGTGATCATCACCTGTCTGGTGGCGAGCCCTTCCCGCGTCAGGCACCTGTCTGCAGAGAGGACGTCTGGGTGGCGAAGGAGGGCTTTCAGGGGCATTGCCACGGGATAGGCGGTCACCACGCCCTTGATGGTGGCCTCGCTAACCTGTCGCAGGGTGACAAGCTTGCCCTGAACCGAAGTAACGGCCAGGAGGGAGTGGAGCACGGCTTCCGATGGCGGGGTCGCAAGCACGCTCCCCGACTCTAAAAAACGGAGTTGCAAGCAGGTGCCAAGCTGCTCCTCCAGGGCCTCGGCAAGGTCGAGAGCCGTATCGAACCCCGCCGTCGGAGGAACCAGGACTTTGGGGGTCGAAGGGCCGGAAGCAGCAGACTCGGGGTGTGATGGAGGAGCAGTGCCGGGCGTGGCAGGGAGGGAAGCAACAGAAGCGGCGTTGGAGGTAGAAGCGGTGCCGGGCGAGGCAGAGGCAGCAGAGGTAGCGGCGTGGTTGGGGGGCGCCTGGCGCCTACCGTGGAATAAGGTGGCAGCCGAGGAGTCAGAGGAGGCGGGCGTGGCAGCAGCGGTGGCGGTCGTGGTAGCAGCGATGGCGGTGGACGAGGCAGAGGGTCGAGCAGCGGCGGCAGCGGGCGGCAGCCGAGAGCGGCGTCTACGTCTCCCCTCCACCAGCACCCACTCATCATCAGACGAGGGGGGGAGCGGGGCAAGGGTCGCCCCATCGCACTCTCTCAGACTTAAGGCGGAGCTGTTTGTCCAAGGGCGACCCGGAGTCGCAGACGTCCGAGTCGCTGACAGGGCGGTCACGTTTGTCGGAGGGCATCCTATCAACGAGACAGCCCGAAGGCTGAACCACAGCTGGACATATAAAACAAAATAAAAAAAAGTAAAAAAAAACAGAACTAGCCTAACAAAAAGCCGCTAGCCTACAACAGCAGGGGGCTACAGCAAACCCACCCTCTAAACCAGTGGTTCTTAACCTTTTTTGGCTGCGACCCAAAATCCTGTCAAGATCGACCATGGCGACCCTTACCTTCATAAACACTTTTGTGCTTCATAAACACTACTTGTGCTTGTAAAAACGTGTGACAGAAAAATAATCCCCCGCGCCGCCACGCCCGCCAGAACAGTCGGGAAGGTTCTCCCGCCCACTGGTATGGTCCACGGGCCCTGCTGACACTGGGGCATAAAATTAGTAATGAGGATACGTGTGATAAGGCTTCCATAATGTTAATATATATCAATTATCTGCACACACTGCATGACAGGCGGCGAAATTAAGTTTTTGAGGCAGTGGAGCACGACAAGTTCCTTCTGCCTCATTCAGAACATCTAATTTTATATAGATAGGAATATTGGGAAAATAATAAATCTACATATCCATGGTGACCCATTCAAATGGCTTGGCGACCCAACTTTGGGTCGCGACCCAGGGGTTAAGAACCACTGCTCTAAAGGGCTCGGCAAGCACTACTGTTGCTCCTAATGGGTCTTGGGGGACCTAGCAAGAACCCTGGTGCTTCCTATGACGCACAACATACGAGACATCAGACAAGAGAAGACTTGGAGGAACTGAAAACATACACACGCTAGTAACTACAAGATAAATTAAGAACACAATAGAAGGATTTAAAAACAATACACCAGGCCATTCACTAATCAATAAAATAATTTTAAAACACATACCGGACAACGCAGTAGAGTTGCTAAAATAGATATTCAACCACACCCTTTCATTGGGTTTTCATCCAACAAAATTCAAAACGGTAATCATCAAACTAATACCAAAGCCTGATACTAACTCTAAAAAAACAGAAAACTACTGGCCAATATCCTTACTAGAGGTACCCGGGGAAATACTGGAGAAAATAGTTAACAGAAGGCTGAGAATCTATCTTGAAAACCACAACAAACTCCCCTGCACATAACACGGATTCAGATCAAACAGAGGCACGGACACAGCACTCACGGCTATTCACGAAACAATAGCTCACCATATAGCACGAAAAGATCAGATATACATAGTACTTCGAGACGTTGCCAAAGCATTTGACAAGGTTTGGCACGGAGGCCTTCAATACAAGATAGCACTTCTCAACTTACCGGACACAATCACCAGATACCTCAACAACTACATCACGGGACGGAAAGCAAAAATAAAAGTTGGAAACTACACAGGTCAAGAGCTCTTTCTATCAGCCGGAGTACCATAAGGATCAGCAATCTCACCCACATTATACACAATATACACTTCAGACCTACCTCAACCAGCATGGGGATGCACAAATGTACAATATGCAGACGACGTCACACAAATCATAACTTACCCTGGCCAATCGAGAGAATTAATGACACGACGCACCATCCAGGAAATAACCAAAGTCAATACATACGAGGCAAAATGGAAAATAAAAACCAACAAAAACAAATTGAAAATAGTTCTCATATCAGTGAAAAAGAAAAACGACATTATCATAGATGGATCAAAAATAGAATACTCTCGACACGGCAAAGTACTAGGACTCAGAATGGGAAGGACAGGCATAGAACGCCATATCAATGAAACCATTAACAAAGGAAAAAGCAGACTTACAGAACTCTACAGATTCAAGAACTTACCTACCAACATAAAAACACATCTTGTCAAGGCATTCATCGTACCCATATTGCTCTACCCATCGATTCCCTTAGTAACAACAAGCAGGAATAAACAAAACAAACTACAAAAAGTGCAAAATAAAGCCCTTCGCTTTGCCATGAATGAGAGACACCCATATACAAGAAACACAAAGATGCTACACGAAGAAGTAAACCTGGAACATACTATATACAAGAGCAGTAAGCACATTCAGAAAATTGGAAGCCCTGGAGGACCCATACATGACATACATTCTCGACAACTACGAAGAGGACAAAAACCACCAGTACTACAGAAAAACTAAGATCATAATAAACAGAGAACATCCAGAAAAAGCATACACTACGCGATAAAGCTAAACAAGTAACCACTATCAAACCATTCTCTCGGTGGTGCGGAGCCGAGGGGCAGGAGGGGCTGCTGAAAGCACGGACCTTCTGTCAAACTCAAAGCTGCAAACCACGGAGAGATGTAATAACCAACTAAAATCACAAATAAGAGACACAAGTTTGTTACGTACTAGAAAATACGTAACCCTAAACTTACCTGTCACGGCGGGGCTGGGTGGGTGGCGGGGAGAGACGGGCAGTGACGCACGGATCTCCTCTCTCACCGACTACTCTGGCCCGCCGTGAGAGGGTTGATAATTGAAAACCTATTGGAGCACTGTGTTACTGAGGGCTCCCCGTCAGGCTGCTGGTACGCGGCCGCTACGGACATAGAACGCTGGCGATTAGCTGTCACCCACCCTCGCCCCATCAGTGTCAAGCTGCACCGCCCTCGTCTCGGCTACAAATGCATCTCAGAGCTCGATCCTGAACGTCAGGTGGAGGGAATGCGACCACTGCGACGAAGAGCAAGATTGTCCGCTACTACTTTACATCTTAGAATGCCCGCTCACAAGAGACCTGTCCCCCAACCCTGAGGGACACTGCCCCTGAACTCCTCTTCCACCTAGGAGAGGCGGCCCTGGAACAGCTCGTCAGACGATACCCGCCCCCTCGCTAAATCTTCATGCAGTCCATAAACTAGGGCCCGTTTCCTCTGGTGCTACCCAGGGTCAATCTTAAAGGAAGGAGGAAGGCAGTGGAACGCCAGCACTCCTCGGGCGAGCAGCCGGGTGGCCCTTCTACAGAGGCACTTTGACCCGCGTGGTCATCCACGCTTTGGGCCACCCCTCTGCAGTCATAGTCGACTGGTCGGCTGCTCCCACGTGCACTGCTACGGGCTGCTCCTGGGGGCCTGCCCGGAGGGCCCGTGCCCGTCGCTGCTCGCCGGCTTTTACCCGTGGCTGTAGCGAAGGCGTCCCTACACCCGCAACGAGCTTGCATTGCTCGCTCCCCCTTACAGGGCAGCCTTTTGGCCGAAGGCCCTGTCCCCCTATATTGGGGTAAATCTTTAAGGAAGGAAGGAAGGAAGGCGGGCCGGCATCAACACGGCAACATCAACACGGCAGTCATCGACACAACATTCTTGCTCCAGCCTTTGCAGCGAGAGGACCTCCCCGCTCTACGACTGGCGCGCCTTCCCATTGGCTGCCGCCACAGAGGCTGCGCACGCTACGAAGGAGCCTCCTGACAGAGAAGGAGAGGACAAATAAGAAGGGAATTCAATTCAATAGTTTATTGATATCTTTTACATAAGACATAAATAAAAATAAACATGAAAATTACAAAAATAATCGGTTATCAAAGCAGGCTCTAAACAAGCAGCCTGCCCGATGTACAATACATACATTACACTAGATACAAATTTTCAAAATTACATATGGGAAAATGTCTTGGTATTCAAAGGTCACCGGCGTAGTAGCTTGCGAGCTCCGCGTCGGTGAGGTCCCTGTCTGCGTTCAGGAAGGTCTTCGTCCACGCCTCCGACGTCGACCTCGTCCTCCGAGACGTCATCTTCCTCGAAGGTCGCCCACTGAACCTCCCGCTTGTGGTCGAAGTGGCGTGGGGGGTTGCACAGTGGGCGTGCCGTGCGGATGGAGGCTGGGAGCGTGCAGCTGACGCTGCGGGGACGTGTCCCCGCCTCGCTGGACCTCGGATGCTGGGGACGTTTCACCTGCCGCCGCTATATGCCGGAGCCTGTGCGCTGTTACAAGTGCCAGGCCTTCGGCCACAGGCAGCGGCAGTGTACTAGGACGGAGGAGCTGTGCGGCGTGTGCAGCAGGGACCACGCTACGAGGGACTGCGTTCGCCGCCTTCGGGAAGGTGTGGCGCTCCCGGTGGCTGTGTGCCCCAACTGCAGTTCAGGTCACCATGCCTGGAACCGCAGGTGCCCCGCTCGGCTCTGCAGAATCCCGGGAGCCAAGCTGCGGAGGACGACGTCCTCGGCGGACCCGGCAGCAGCAAGGCCAATGCAGCCGCCCACGGAGGAGAGGACGCCGCCCCACGGAGAAGGACGAAAGAGGAGGAGCCGCAGACGGAGGAGGAGGACGGGACCCACGGAGCAGAGCGTCCCGACACCAAAGTCTCCCGCTAGGGAGATGGAGGTGGACCCACCACGGCTGACTAGGACGGAGACGGCAGCGGCGACAGCCGAGGTGACAACCCCAGTAGTGTCCCCGGAGGTACCCGCGCCGAAGAAAAAGAGGACCAGGGTCCAGACACTCGAGACGGTGGACGCGCCGGCGACTGCAGTGGAGCCAGCACCCCGCGAGGCCCCCGGCAGCTGCCAGGCGACCCAGACCCCACGGACCTACACTTTCAGTGAGGGCGAGTTGGTGGATCTCCTGATTCGCTACGAGCACCTCACTGAACAAGAGGAGGAGGCCAGGTTCGAGAGGATCCCGCACGAGACAGCCCTCCCCTTAGTGAGGAGGACACTCCGTGAAGGGAAGCCGCTCCCAGCCTCCATCCGCACGGCCCGCCCACTGGGTAACCCCCCACGTCACTTCGACCACAAGCAGGAGGTTGAGTGGGCGACATACGAGGAGGATGACGTCTCGGAGGAAGAGGTCGACGTCGGAGACGTGGACGACGACTTCTTCCTCAACGCAGACAGAGACCTCACTGACGCGGAGCTCGAAAGCTACTACGCCGGTGACCATTGAATAAAAAGATATTTCCCACACGTGTAATTCTGAAAACTTTGTATCAAGTGTAATATATGTACTGTACATCGGGCAGGCTGCTCGTTTAGAGCCTGCTTTGGTAACTGATTATTTTTGTAATTTTTTATGTTTATTTATTTTTTTGTGTAAATCTTATGTAAAGGTTATCAATAAACTATTAAAGCAAAAAAAGGCTCCTCAGACAGTTCCGGCGCAGACAGCAGTGAGTGAAGACCCTTTCTCCTCACTGCTGCTCCCCCTGACTTGCCCCTGCAGACGGCCCGGTTGAGCTTTCAGCTCTCGCCTCTGCTATGGCGGCAAGAAGGAAGCGGCCCACGGAGTCTGCTCCTGACGACGGGGACGGTTGGTCCCAGCCTCCATCCGCACGGCACGCCCACTGTGCAACCCCCCACGCCACTTCGACCACAAGCGGGAGGTTGAGTGGGCGACCTTCGAGGAAGATGACGTCTCGGAGGACGAGGTCGACGTCGGAGGCGTGGACGAAGACCTCTTCCTAAACGCAGACAGGGACCTCACCGACGAAGAGCTCGCAAGCTACTACGCCGGTGACCTTTGAATACCAAGACATTTCCCCATGTGCAAATTTTTACCCTTTTGTATCACGTGTACTTATGTATTGTACATCGGGCAGGCTGCTAGTAGAGTGCCTGCTTTGATAACGGTTTATTTTTGTATTTTTCATGTTTAGTTCTATTGTCTTATGTAAAGGTTATCAATAAACTGTTGAATTAGGTTCCTCAGACAGAGAGAGACTCCACGGTAAACGACGAGACAGCATGACTTTTTTTTTTATCTATTTATTTATTTATTTATCTTTATTTATTTATTTATTTATTTACTTGTTTTTATTTATTTATAAATTTATTTCTTATTATTAATTTTTATTTATTTATTTATTTATTTATTTAAACTTTTTATTTATTTATTTATTATTATTTTTTTATTATTATTATTATTATTATTATTATTATTATTACTATTATTATTATTATTATTTATTATTTTTGTTTACTTATTTATTTATTTATTTTTCATTCTTATTTATTTATTTATTTATTTTTATTATTTTATTTTATTTTTATTTTTTTCTCCTCTCACCAACACCTTCGACTATACTTGCGTGGTTCGAATGACCCACTTTAAACAAATGATCCCTTTGCTATACAAAGGACCCTTCCAACTGTCACTTATTGTTCAACCTTTCGGTCTCCTTCAAGCCCCTCCGTTCCGTTCACCTCCTCTGGCTGGACCCCACCAAAAAAGTCTGTTTCTAATGCCTCCCACTTTACTTGCGTGGTTCGAACGACCCACCTTAAATAAATGATCCCTTTGCTATACAAAGGCCTCTTCCTCCTGTCATCTAACTGTGCCGCCTTTTACTCTCATAAAATTCCCTCCGTTCCGCTCGCCTCCCTCCGACTATCAGGGCTGGACCCCATCAAAAGGTCCCTCCTCTATACGGAGTACTTCTCACACCATCCACTCTGCAAAATATACGTACAAACCACTATCGCCCTCTGACTTCCTTACTTTCAAATATTCACACCTTTCAATCCTTGGGACCTGGAGTGGGGCTGGGTATGTCGCTCATGGTACGCTGCACACTGGCCGTTGGAGCCGCACTGGGTGCGGCTCTGGCGTTTTTGGGCGTATGGCATATAGCCCGCGAGGGCTAACAACCCTCGAAACGGAAAGGAAGGAAGGAAGGCCCACTACTCCAACCGCGCTCCCCATTGGTCCGCGCTGCACCCGGAGCAGGCCAGGCCTCGGGAGGGGAGACTGCCGCTCTTCCCACACTCCCTTCTGCTGCTACTTTTGATGCTGCCTCCCTGACTCTGCTGCTGCTGCTGCTGGCGCTGTAGCCCGCTACGACGCGACTGCAACCAGGAAACGTCGAGGATTCATCTACTGCATCATCGGGGGTGGAACACCATCGGTTTCCGTCATCCCTCGCTGACACAACAAAGAGCCCTTTCTCAAACAGAAAGAGATACTGTGTTTGTTTGTTTGTTTACTTTCCCCTCTCATCCTATATCCTTTTTTGGCCAACGCCCCAGACGCTGCCCTGTGTGAAGGTGAACCCCGCGGCTATATGCACAAGGGGGGCTCTTCTAGCTGCCTTAAGCACAGGATCAGCAGGGCGCCAAACTGCTAGATTAGCGCTCTGTCCCACAATCCCACCGTAGAAATGGGCTCCCTTGATCAACATAGCATCGCGACAGAGCTAGGTAGGAGGCCGCTTTCCTTCCCTCATGCCATGGCGAGAGTAAAAATAAAACACCCCTCCCCTGCCGAGACACAAAACTGCTGCTCCTGGAAGTCTTGGGACAGCACAACATTTATGCCAAGAGAGTCGTCCCCCTACAAGATGGTTACTTCATTATCACAAGCCGCGATGAGGAGGTTGAGTTAGTTTTCAACAACGACTGCAATGACGCCCTCAAAGCCGAACACTTCACTGCAATAATGCCCCCGGACCTGAAAGCCAAACGCACTGTACTGCTCTTCGGTGTCGACGAAGACGCTTTCGCCCAGACCCCCGAAGAAATCACCAATGAAATATACCGGGTCAATGAATACACCGAGGACTCTAGCGACTCGATGTACAAATTCCCCACCAGCAAGGTGCTGAAAATCACCTTTTGCACTACTGCTTCCGCGCTCAGAGCCCAGGACCTTGGGATAAAGCTCTTTAATACAAGAGTCCCCCCTCACCAAATACAACAAGAAAAATACCACACCCACAAAACTGCATGCGCTGCTACAAGATCGAAGATCGCGTTGCCAGCCAGTGTGACAAGCCAAGGGATCACAAGGTCTGCTCTGAGTGCGCTGCAGAAGGACACTTGGAGAGTGCACTTCCTCCGCCAAGAGATGCATCAACTGCGGCGGAGACCATCGGACCTTGGCATTCAAATGCCCTCTCAGGAAAGCTGCCCTGACCAAAGCAAAAGAAGAATCGAAGAATAAACCAACCTCCTACAGCCAAGCGGCCTCGGCTCCAGCCCCCTTCATCAGTACTCCAACCCAACTCATCTCTGCCGCAACGGGTGAAAAGATTTACACGGCAATGATGATTGCCATGTTCAAGGACGTCGCCGAGCCTGGCACGTTCGAAGACACACTGAACAGGCTGCTGAAGAAAAACAATATCGCCCAGCTCATCGTGGGGGAAGAGCTCGACTCAAGAACAATCCTCAACATCCCTGCAGCTCCTACTCCACCCCTCCCAACACCTTCAACTCAGCTCCACGAGGATGTAACTGACCCCCCCCCCCCTCAGACCTCAACCCACCTCCAATCCTCCCCCCTACCGAAGAAGCTACACCCTCCACTCTCCAAGCCCAACCTAGCACCCCCCCCCCCCAAGAAAGACAAACCCAAAAACAAAGCCAACCAACCCACACACTTCTTGAACCCTAACTTGGCCAAAGCCGCCAGCCTGGCACTCCGCGAATCCACCCTCCTCAAACCTGACCCTCAACGTCAAACACGCCACTCCACCAAAAACAAAAATTCATCGACCTAATCACCGTAGTGCAACATAACGTCCTTAACTGGAGGGAAAGACGATACCAACTGACTGAGACTTATAAGACCCTAAACGCCGACGTCATACTGATCAACAGCCACGGGGTCCCTGACGACACTCCACTAAAAATACACGGCTACACCGTATACAAACGCAACCACACTAACACTCCTTCTGACGGCACTGCCATAGCCGTCAGACACACCATTACAGACAGGATACTTGAAGATTTAATTTCAGACACCCTTGCCATAGAAATAGACACGGTTACGGGCAAAATAATCCTTGCTACACTTTACCAACCTCCTGCCCGTAACTACTTACGAATCCCCGACTTCTTTACACTATTCCGACGACACATTCCTGTATACTTGCTCACAGACTTAAATGTCAACCACCCTATCTTAGGATACAGACAAACAAACACTAAACGTCTCCAAATACACCACCTTATCACAAACAGAACACTCCGACACAATGGCCCACGGTCCTCTTCCTGCCAGATCCACGTCCGGGAGTATGAGTCGGGTCGCTCTCGCTAACCCTCGTGCCCACGTCCTGCCGGTGAAAAGCCTGGCGTCCTGTGCTAGAGAGGATAGTAACCTCCGTCTCGCAGGGGTGTCGGACAGTCTGACGACTGTTTTGGCTGCCCAAGCAGCTGCCACCTGTTCGATCCGGAGCATCAGGGGAGGGTGCTCAGCCTCAGCTCGCAGAGCCTCTAGCTTCGTCTGTAGCAGTCACCGCTCGAATCACGTGTTCCCTCCCCTCAGTGACACATAAGAAAATGGTGCACTGCATAGAAGACTTTAAAATCGTATTTTCATGTTCATCGTTAGTACTTGTCTCCGTCCGCGTCGTGTCTTCAATGTTTATCTTTCTTGTACTCGTTTACCTTTGACTGTCTGTCTATGTCCTTTTGTTGTCCACCGTTACACATTGCTATACACATACACCAACACTTAAATGTTAACCTACACAAACAACATTCACACAAATGCATACCCTCACAAACCCCTTTTCCTTGTGTTGTGTTTGTCTCAATGACTTGATGTATTTTTGTCCAATAAAGTAACCCTGACGGATATGAGTTTCTCTATCCGTGAACCGATTAGCACTTAGAACACTCGCTACCACCAACAATTGGTGACCCTGCAGTCTTGCTAAGGTTCTAGGTGGCTTAAAACCATTGCCGTTCAAGAGCACTTTCTCCCAGAGGGTGGACCTGAGTCAGAAGTATCTGATTCATTCGTCCTACCCTCTCCTGGGGCAATAAATCTCACCTCCGCTTGGGGTTCGTGGGATTGAGCCACGGGTCGGGAGAAATATTACGCCGTAGGCGTAGTTGCCACCTACAGGGTTTATCCCCCGCCCTCCCCCAGGCACCCTCTGTGCCCCTTCTCCAGGCGTCCTCTGCACCTTTCCCCAGGCACTCTCTGTGCCCCCTCCAGGCACCCTATGTGCGCCTTCTCTAGGCACCTTCAGCGCCTCCTCCAGGCTTCCTTAGTGCCCCCTGGTGCTACTCCCAGCCCTCACCCACCCACCCACCCACACATCCACCTCCTTCATGCCTTTCCGCTGGTCCGGCGAATGAGACACGCACACCGTGTGACACGCACACTAGACTCAGTGAACACTCAAACTCAGTGCGACACATTACTGAGACACAGTGACACACACTCAGTGTACACGCCATACAGACTCAGTGTATACGCCACCACACACCACACAGACTCAGTGTACACGCAGACACAGTGTGACACCCCACTGGGATTACTAGCTGCCCCCTTGTTTAACCACCGCCTCCTGGATCTACCACCGCCCTCTTGGATTATCCTACACTTATGGATCTATGTGTACAGTGCAGTGTGTCCATCAACAGTTCAGTGCAGCAAGTCCCCAGCAACAGTTAGTGTCACAGTGTTCCCACTAAGTGTACAGTGTTGTTTTTCAGTGCTTTCTTGGACACTGGTTCACTCCCCGGGCCACTGAGGCCCCTAGCACGCGCCTGTGCCTATACTACACGCAGTTCGTTCTACTCTCACGGACTGCCGTGGCTCCTGGCCCGTTGTACGCCAGCGCCCTTGCCAACACCGTTCAACTTCACCATGTCTGACGACGACAACTCTTCCGCTGGGGCGGCGGTGTCCTTCAAAGCGCCGCCCTTCTGCTCATAGGACCCGTCCATATGGTTCTCGATTTTGGAGTGCGGATTCAAGACTGCCAAAATTACTAACAGCCTTACTCAGTACACTCACGCTGTTAGCCTCCTGCCCGCCGACGTCCTTCCACAAGTCTCTGACGTCATCGCCTCAGCCTACAACTCTGATCATGCCTATGAAGACCTGAAGACGGCCCTACTCCAACGCCTTCAGTCTTCTGTCGCCACCCGCCTCCGTGAACTTCTCTCCAAAGAAGAGTTGGGTAATGAGAAACCGACGGACCTCCTACGCCGCATGAAGCAGCTGCTCGGCGAAAAGTACCAGTCTTTCGACCCAGACTTGTTCAAACAGCTGTTTTACCAACGTCTGCCCCCTGCTGTCCAGCGCAGCCTCTTCAGCGTTAAGGACGACCTGAAGCCCGACGCCATTGCCAAGTTAGCACACGAATTCATGGCAAATCTACCTGGACCGCTAACTTCCTCAGTGTATTCCGTCGCCTCCGAAAGGACCACTCAATTTCACGAACTCGTCAAGCAAGTCTTCCTGCTCGCGACGAATGTCACCTCTCTTGAGGAGCGGCTCGATCGCCCCGCTTTCGCTCCCCCACTCCTCACCGACGTCGGCGCCGCTCACGTTCGAAAAGCACAGGACTCTTCTGGTACCACAACAACTTCGGCGAGAAAGCTAAGAGGTGTACCACCCCGTGCACTTACAAGACGTCAAACTCCAAGGACGAGCACTAGTGCAGCATAGCGCTCGTCATCAACCCTCGGCGCTGCTCCAACTTCATGATTGCCGTTCCAACACAAAGTTCCTGATTGACACCGTCGCTGATGTCAGTATTATCCCAGCAACCGCCAGTCAGCGAACTCTACCTCCACTCTTGCACCTGTACGCCGCCAACGGTACCAAAATACTTGTCTACTCGCGACACACCATGCAAGTGGACCTTTACCTACGACGTTGCTTCGAATGGACCTTCTACGTCGGGAACGTCTCGCAGGCAATCCTTGGAGCTGACTTCCAAAGGCACTTCAACCTCTTAGTCGACGTCAAAGGACGGAGGTTGGTTGACCCGCTCACTTCCATCTTCTCCAATACTCAACCACCACCAGGTGACAGCTCGCAACTTGCCGTCGTTCACAAGGACCACCAGTTCGCCGCCCTGCTCAAGTCCTTTCCCACGCTGACACAGCCCTATTCAGCCAGCCTGCCCGTCAAGCATCACGTTACGCATCACAGATACTACAGGACCTCCAGTACACGCCAAGGCCCGTCGCTTAGCTCCTGAACGCTACCGTCAAGCCAAAGCCGAGTTCGAGTCTCTGTTGCGTCAAGGTATTGTACGACCCAGTAGTAGCAACTGGTCATCAGCCCTCCACGTCGTCCCCAAGAAGAACGGCGACATACGTCCCTGTGGAGACTACCGAGCCCTTAACTCGCGCACTAAGATGGACAGATACCCGGTGCCAAACATCCAGGAATTCTCGTCTCAACTTGCTGTTTCCACCATCTTTTCAAGTGTGGACCTTGTCAAGGCCTTTCACCAGATTCCAGTCCATCCTGACGACATACCGAAGACTGCCGTCATCACGCCCTTCGGTCTCTTTGAATACGTCAGGATGCCGTTTGGACTCATGAATGCGGCCCAGACCTTTCAACGCTTCATCGACGAAGTTCTCCGCGGCTTACCCTTCTGCTTCGCCTGCATAAACGATATGCTCATCGCTAGCCCGGATGAAGCCTCTCACAAACAGCACCTTCACCAAGTCCTCACCAGCTTGCAAGACTACGGAGTACAGATCAACGTGGACAAGTCTGAGCTCGGTGTTACTTCCCTCACCTTCCTTGGCCACACTGTTACTCCAGAGGGCATCGCTCCACTCAACTCGAGGACTGAAGCCATCCAGCAGTTCCCGAAGCCGTCCACCCAGCGCCAACTCAAGGAATTCCTGGGTATGGTTAACTTCTACAACCGCTTCGTCCCACACTGCTCTCTCATGCTTCAACCCCTCTACGCCATGGTGCTAAGAAGGCTCTCAGCGACACAGTCATGTTGTCCTTCCCTGCCCACGACGCGGATATCTCCATAACAACAGACGCCTCCGACACTGGGACTGGTGCTGTCCTACAACAGTTCATCGACAACGCCTGGAAGCCGATCGCCTTCTTCTCCCGTAAGCTCTCTAAGTCTGAAGCCAAGTACAGCGCTTACGACCGGGAACTTCTCGCCATCTTAAAGGCTGTCAAACGTTTCCGCTACTTCATTGAAGGCCGGCGTTTCCAGGTGTTCACCGACCACAAGCCCCTCCAGCTGACGCCCTCTCACGCAACATTACCGCTGTGACGTCCTCTTCACTTGATTACGCCGCCATAGCCGCCGATCAGTCCGGCGACGCAGAGCTGGAGAAGCTTCTGGACAACCCGGCGCTTAAAGCGAAGAAAATCACACTCCCAGGCACCAAGGTCACTCTCTACGCTGACGTCTCCACGGCCACCATCCGTCCCTACCTGCTACAGCGACACCGCTACCAGGCCTTCCGTCAGCTTCACGACCTCTGTCATCCTGGCATTCGAGCCTCGCAGCGCCTGATAAAGTCCCGCTTCATTTGGGAGGGAATTAACAAAGACGTCAGACTATGGACCAAAACCTGCACTGACTGCCAAGCCTCCAAGGTGACGCGACACACACTCTCTCCACCCGGCACCTTCACGCCCGTCACGGAGAGGTTCGACCATGTCCACATCGACCTTGTTGGTCCCCTGCCACCCTCCGCAGGCCACTGCTACATCCTCACCTGCGTGGATCGTTTCACACGCTGGCCCGAGGCCGCCCCCATCGCTGACATCACTACGGACGCCGTCGCCCACGCCTTCATCGCTACTTGGGTCTCCAGGTTCGGCGTCCCTCTCAGCCTCACCTCAGACCGCGGCGGCCAGTTCGAGGCTAACGTGTGGAACAAAGTTATGACCCTCCTCGGCATCCGCCGCTACAGAACGTCAAGCTATCACCCGCAGGCTAACGGCATGGTCGAGCGCTTCCATCGGCAGCTGAAATCCTCCATCATGGCCTCCACCCAACGCGACAACTGGTCCCTGGCTCTTCCCTTGGTCCTCCTCGGCATCAGGTCCTCCTTGAAGGAAGACCTGCACCACTCCTCGGCTGAGCTAGTGTACGGCACCAACCTCCGGCTCCCAGGCGAACTTCTGGCGCCCACACCTGACACCGCCCCCTGCGGCGTCCAGGACTTCACCGCCCGCCTCAAAGGTGCCATGAGGAGCTTCCAGCCGGTGCAGCCTCGCTCTTCCCCGAAGAAGACCTTCGTCAACCAGGACCTCGACACCTGCACCCACGTCTTCGTGCGCGTGGATGCCGTTCGGCGGCCCCTGCAGCAGCCTTACCAAGGACCCTACCGCGTCCTGACACGGACCAGAAAGACTGTCACGATCGACAAACATGGTTCTCAGGACGCGGTCTCCATAGTCAGGGTCAAGACGGCGTACCTGCTGGCCCCAGACCAGGCGCCCCATCTCTCCGTCGCCGAAACAACACCGTCTGCACCAGTCCGCACCAGGAAGATATCGTTCCTTCTATGAAGTCACTTGGGAGGGGGGGGGGGGGTATCTGTAGCAGGCCTCAGTGACTCAGAGACAGTGGTGCACTGCATAGAAGACTTTAAAATTGTGTTTTCATGTTCATCGTTAGTACTTGTCTCTGTCCGCGTCGTGTCTTCAATGTTTATCTTTCTTGTACTCGTTTACCTTTGACTGTCCGTCTATGTCCTTTTGTTGTCCACCGTTACTCATTGTTATATACATACACCAACACTTAAATGTTAACCTACACAAACAATATTCACACAAACGCATACCCACACAGACACCTTTTCCTTGTGTTGTGTTTGTCTCAATGACTTGATGTATTTTTGTCCAATAAGGTAACCCTGACGGATATGAGTTTCTCTATCCGTGAACCGATTAGCACTTAGAACACTCGCTACCACCAACACGTCCACCTGGGCGCTCCGAGGATATGCCGCAGCGCATACATAAAGATGATTCTAGTATTGATTCCTTCGGGAGGTACGTTGCACGTAGAATACATTCAATGAACCAACGTACTGTAATAACAACTCGAAAGCTAATTCAAGATGTATTGTTTGAGGCAGAGATGGGAAACTTGAATTCTTCATCTAGAGATATTTCAACAACACTCCAAGAAACAGTACCAGTACCAATCCCTTCGACTACCTCTGTTTATAGTTGTAGTAGCAACAACAGCAGCAACAGCTATGACTCTGAGATGTCGCACTATTTTGCACATTTTCAACCTTAGTACCGCATAGCACATGCCCCCAACTTTAATTTTTATTTTTTATTTTTTTATACCAACCTTAATATAGATTTATTTTGCTACATATCAGCTCTGCCATAATATGTTTTCAATAAACACTTTGAAATAAACAATTGTTAAAAGTATTTCTTACCTTTAGATAGTCCTTTTGAAGAACCCTTTAGAGAGCATCACACGTTTCTGGTATGATTGATGATAAAGTGCTAGTGGAAATGATAGCTGAAAATTTCAGATCACTAAGTGACCTGCCTGTTGCTAAATAACGTAAAGTGACACTCAGTCTTTCATGTGAAGTTATGGTCTTTCTCATACATGTATCTTCATACGTAATGAAAGGGGTGACACGCCTCAGAAGATCAATGTATATTTCTTCGTCCATCCGCAAATAATTACGCCAGTCATCTGGATCTAATTTCAAATCAACAAGCAAGTTGGTGTGTGAAAGTTGATCTCTTGTTGGCAGCCAGTCCTTCGTCCAATTTGATCTTCTTTTTTTTCTTTCTTAGTGCCACCGCTAAGCCGTTGGCAATCAAATCGTCCTGGTCAAGAGACATAAGGGAGGCGGTGGTAACTTTGCTTCGCAAACAACACTGAATGGAGGACGTGAGGTTTGATGTACAATGTTTGACTGTCTGACACCTCCTCGAACCGTTTGACAAGCAGGTTCGACAACCGGGTTTGACGCACAGTTTGACCGTGTAAACCCGCCTTAACCTACGAGAAGCCAACTAACCTGCAACAGCGGGGGGATACAGCTCTCCCACCCTCTAAAGGGCTCGGTAGAGGCCGCTGTTGCCCCTTGCGGGTTTTGGGGGGACCTAGTTAGAACTCCGGTGCTTCCTATAACCATCCCTTTATCCTAAGGGGCCCCCTCGTGGCACTGCCCTCGGGGTTCGGCGTCGTACCACACCGGAGTCTAAACGGCACAAGCACACAAAAGCAAAATAACAAAAATCCTCAAGCACAGAGCAGCAAGGAAAGGATTCGGTCGCTTGTAACGTGCGACGCATGACCAGTGACACAGACAGTGTGCACTGGCACGGCGGAGCGCGGAGCAGGGTGAAGTGAGCAGCGCGGGGCAGTGAGGCGGCGTGCGCGAGGTGGAAGGTGCGTGGTGAGGGCTGGCAACTCAGGGGAGTTAGTGACACGTGATCAGGGAGCACTGACAAGGTGACTCACAGCCTGACAAAAGCAGAGCAGCTCTATCGCTCGCCCGCGAGAGGTGTTGCTAGACGGTAGGGAAAAGGTGTGAACGGTGCCAGGTCCGGGAAGCCAATGGACCCGCCACTTTCTTCTTCTTCGTGGGATTTACCCCCTAAATAGTGGGAACGGGCCTTTGTCTTACGACGGCCACTTTCTTCTTCTTCTAATGATTTATCCCCTAAATAGGGGGAACGGGCCTTTGTCTTGCGACGGCCCGTCGCAGGGGGGAACCCGCCGCTGGCGTGCGGCGGGTGTAGGGACACCTCCGCCGCCGCCACAGCCACGGATACTAGCCGGCGAGCAGCGACGGAGGCACGGGCTCTCTAGGCAGGCGCCCAGCAGACACCAGTAGCGGTACTCGTGCGAGCAGCCGACTGGTCGACTTGACCGCGGAGGGGTGGCCCAAAGCGAGGATGATCCCACGGGTCCATCTCGCCTCCGTAGAAGGGCCACCCGGCTGCTCGCCCGAGGAGTGCTGGCGTTCCACTGACGGCCACTTTCTTCTTCTTCTTCTTCTTCTTCTTCTTCTTCTTAAGTTTTATCACCCTCAGGGGGAAACAGGCCTTGGTCTCGAGAGACAGCCTGTAGCTACAAGCGGTGAACATAAGGCTCTCTATCGGGGCGGGTCACACTCCTCCACGAGCCGCAGCAGCTGGGCGTCACTGAGGTACCCGAGAAGGCTAGGGGCCGGCAGCCCCTCCAGGTTGTTAATTAATTGCTGAGTGCCCTCACACTCGAGGAGGTAGTGGAGGAGTGGTTGGAGAACCTCCTCCCCACAGTGCGAGCATGCGACAGGGAATGGATCATCGGGATTCAGCGTAGAAGCACACTTATAGCCAAGACGCAGGCGGCGGAGGCTGGTTTCCGCCCTTCGTGGGAGGGGCAGCGGTATTTCGCGTTGACCGAAGTCAGTGGCTGTGGAATACCAATGCGCTGATGGGGAGCCCACCGCCACTGCCTCCTCGAGCTTCCTCCTGCTCTCGACTGAGGCGTGCTTAGCTGCGCCCCGGGGGAGTAGCCTGTGCTTAACCACAGGGAGCAGTGTGGCCTCCGCAGCACCTTGGTCCGCAGCCTCGTTCCCTGGAACGTCGGCATGGCTGGGCACCCAGTTGAAATGAATTACCCGCCCCTCCCTCTGCATTCCTTGCATCCGGGCGTGGATGCTGGTAAGGAGGGAGATGTTGTCGGTAGCGGGTTCGGCGAGGAGGGACTGAATGGCCGGTACCGAATCGCAGTGGAAGACGACAGCCCCAACGCCCTCTTCCTCAGCGTGTTTCAGGGCCCAGCTGATGGAAACAAGCTCCGCCTTAGTCGATGATAAGCCATCCGACAATCAAATGAGCTCTAATAATAATACTAATAATACTAGGTTTATTAATGTAAGGCAGCCGTCAAGCTGAAAATATACAAATTAAATTAAAAATACAAGAAACTAATAGTAAATAGGCTACACTAGAGGGAGGGAGAGGGTGGGGGGTGGTTTGGGAGAGCTAAAAATAGAGACATAATGGAGAGGGAGGATGGTGTGAGGGGGGAACTTGAGGGGTAGCGGCGAGGTGCTAAACTCCACCGCGGCCATTTGGGTATGACTGTCACTGGGCATTGTTTATCATCCGCACCATCGCGGGCACTGCGCTACGTTTGTAACGGTCGGCTCGCGGCGCCCTGAAGGGGTTGAGTTTGTTGTGGTGTCTGGTGAAGCGGGTTGGAGGAGGCGCGTCGGGGGGCAGAAGGTGGCGAAAGCGAGGATGGTGAAGCAGGGAGATTCCGAATTTTCTGATGGCGTCCTGGTGCCTGTCAGAGAGCCTCGGGAGACTCAGAGTGGCCAGGGCATTGTCGTAGGTGCGGTAGTCAGGGCCTAAAATTACCCTGAATGCCCTCTTTTGAACCCTCTCAAGCTGCTGTTGTTGGGTGAGGGTAAGGGACGATGACGACGCCGGGGAGGCATACATTAGCTTTGACAATATGAATAATGAATAAATACTGCACAGATCAGCAGCTGGTGCCCCCAGCGTCCTGAGTCTACGCAGCATGTACAGCTTGTAGGATGCTCCTCTGACGGTGTTGAAGACGTGGAGCTTTCAGTTGAGCTAGTAGTCCACAGTGTTGCCTAGTAGTTTGGTGGACTGGACGACCTGGAGGTGGTGTGAGCCAATAGACAGCAGCGGAGGTGGCTCTTGGAAGTGCAAACGTGCATCACCATGGTCTTGGTGTGGTTGATAGTGGCACTGTTGTCAACCGTCCATGTCTGAAGGTTGTCGAGCGACGCTTGAAGAGGTGCATAGTCAGGATCCCTGTTGTTGACGGGGACGCCCAAGGTGCTGTCGTCAACATATTTCCAGCGATGCAGTGTGTCCATGAGGGCGATGTTAATGAGCACCAAGAAGCAAAGCGGACCCATTTTGGTGCCTTGCGGGACGCCACACGTCAGCTGAAGAGGAGTGGAGACCGAGCCCTGGGAGCGAACTATTTGCTGGCGTACGCTGAGGAAATCAGTCAACCACGATATGAAATTAGGGTGAAGCCCCAGCTCAGTGACAACAGTGTGGTCTACAAGGTCAAAAGCTTTCCTGAAGTCGACAAAAGCAAGGGCAAGGGAGGTGTTTCATTTGTCTAGGTGGCTGTGTATGAAATCTAGAAAGCTGACCAGGCAATGAGTGGTGGAGGAGTGCTTCATGTTGCCAAATTGTTGGATGTCTATGAGGCTACTAATATCATCATAAAGCCAGTTAAAAATAAAATCTTCACGAATGAGGCTGGGAATGGGTGTGATGGCGATTGGCCTTAGGTCATCAAGGGACTGTGGGCTGGAAATTTTGGGGATGGGAGTGACAAAGGAAGTTTTCCAGTCGCTAGGGCAAGTGTTTTGTTCAAGTGAAGCATTTATTATGGAGCAAATGGGGGTGGTAACTTCAGGGGCAAATTCCTTATAGATTTTGATTGGGAGGTCAGTGGGCGTGGTGGCTTTGTGCGTCCTTAATTTCTTTAATTTATTGAAAACGTCAACCTCCTGGACGGAGGGGGGTGGGGAGGGGGATGTTAGGTAAGCGGGGAGGGCAGTGAGATCAATTTTTGGGAGGCTTTGACAGATACCCGCGAAATGGGTATTTATCTCCTCGGCCGCCCGGTCAGGTGATAAATGTGAAGTGCAAGGGAAGGAGGGTGAATGTTTGCCGAGTCCACAAAGAGACCTAACCTTGTGATACCACTGTCTATTGTTGGCCTGTTTAAGATGGTGTATTTTTTCAGGATAATAGGCCGTGACAAACCCTGTACCGATGGCCCCTGTGTGGTGGTCGACAGAGCCGTCGGTGTAGTAAGTAGCTGTCCGAAAGTGCGAGACTTCCTCCACCCTCGCTGCGGCCTCCCTTGCCAGCCTCTCCTCAGACAGAATGGCCTTTTTTGATGGCAGGGGCTTGATGGTGGCGGTGAAGGACCGTAGAGCCCAAGGCGGTGGAGCCACATAGGCCGGGTGGGGCGCGTCAGGCGTCACGATGGAGGCACACGCCAGGGCATGTGGCCTTAGCCTAGCAGCTCCTACCGCCGCCCACAACATTCGTCGGAAAAAGGTCTGGGTCTTGTAGGAGGTTTGCCCCAAGGAGTCACGGAGTGACTCCAACCCCCTGATGCGGAGTAGCTTAACTAGGTGGCTGATGGAGAGCTGGTTGACCCTGGTGGAGATGGAGGGCAATCGGGCCTCCGCTCTTAGGCACACGCATTTTGTCCATCTTGGGGCCCCGAGTTTGTGGCGGAGTGCCGCGTTCTGGGCCACCTCAAGCGGCTCGAGTGCAGCGGGGCTAACGGTGAGGAGGCATGGCGACCCATAGTCCACACAGGAGCCTGTACATAAAATCGCCTCAGCACCCTGCCCCTCGCACCGCCCTCCGTCCGTGCCAGGGCGCGCATGATGTTGGTGCGGCTCTTCACCCTCGCACTGAGAGAGGCGATGTATGGCACAAATGAAAGCCGTGAGTCGATGGTCATGCCCAGGTACTTGTACGAGGGCACCCACGGTATCGGCTCGCCGCCAAGCAGGAGAGGCTCGGGAGGACGCCTCTGCCGGAACATCATTGCCTTGGTCTTTTCCGTGCTGACGACGAGGCCGAGGGAAGCACAAACCTGGGTGATGCGGCGGAGGAGCAGGCGAGCGCTGGCCACAGGATTTGGCCCCGTAGCCACCATGGCCACGTCATCAGCATAGCACAGCACTTTGCAATACCTGCTAGTCGGGAGGGCCGCCAGTTTCTCGACTAGCAGGTTAAAGAGAACGGACTGCATCCTGTCGACCCATGAGGTAGTGCCATATCCAGGCTAAAAGGCGGCCCCGTACACCTCTGTCCGCCAGGATCGAGAGAATGGCAGGCGCCGATGCAAGCTCGAAAGCTTTTTCTAAGTCGAGGAACACCACTATCGCCGCCCTATCGAGGATGGTTAAAAGGAGGGTGGAGATGCAGTCCCGTGTCCCCCTGTCTTGCCGGAAGGCAAACAGATGGTGGTGCAGAGGGCCTATGGTCCAGAGGAGGCGAGAGAGGATGACCCTCTCCATCGTCTTCCCAAGGTAGCTGAGAAGGGAGATGGGGCGGTGTTGGCCATCTTCACCCTTGGGGATAGGGACAATGGTGACTGTTTTATATGCCGCGGGAAGGGCACCGAGAGTATAGGACTTGTTAAAAATAGCCGTTATTTCGTCCTGCATCTTAGCCCCATGTTCCGGAGGAATGTGAACGGTATGGCATCATCTCCAGGGGCCGTGTCGGCAGCGTGGTTATCCTTGCAGACTGCCGTGAATGCCTCGATCCTGGCAGCGTAGCTTCCCTCTGAAGCTCCCTGGTGGCCGGAGGCAGCCTGACAGACGATGCCCGGGTGACAAAGGTGGTAAGCAGTCTCCCGGCCTTGACTTGAGGCTGCGGGTGAAGCGGCGGCCTAGGCCTGGCCCCTATTGCAACCGCTCGGAGCTTCCGCCAGAGCACGGCAGTGGATACACCGGCGTCGATGGTGTCGCACCAGGATAGCCAGTGCTCCTCTTGCACCCTCTCTGCAGTTGCCTTAGCCCGGCGGATGGCCGCCCGGAGGAGGCCCCTCGTGGCGTCGGTGTTGTGACGCCTGTTGAGTTTACGCGCCTGATTTACTCGGTGGTTGGCCTCTTTTATGTCCGCATTGTAGTACCACCGGTCCTTAAAGTTCCGCTTCGCAGGTCTGGTGGTGGGGATGGCCTCGTCAGCTAAACTGCGGAACATCTCAATCAGGCGCGCCGCCGCCCCCTCTAAGTCGTCAGGCCTGTCGGTGATCGCCAGATGACGGGCAACCGCCGCGCGGAACCTAGGCCAATCAGCCCTGCTCAAGTTCCAGCGTGCCGGCCGCTGCGGAGGCACAGGCGGTGCCACAGGTAGGGTGGTGATAGTGGCAAAGTGGTCGCTGGCTAGGCTGTCATGCAGGGCCCACGTCGCGCCGACAGCAAGAGGCTGCAACACCAGAGAGAGGTCCAGCACCCCCCCGCTGACGAGAGTGGGCTCCCCCGTGTTGAGCAGAGTGACAGTCGGCATGTCCACCAGCGTTGTTGCGATATGGCGGCCGACACGGTTGTTCTGGTGGCTCCCCCACCTTTCGTGGTGGGCGTTAAAGTCGCCGCCGATGAAGGTGGGCTCATCGGCGGCGAGTGAAAAAAGCTCGCCACAGCCGCCACAGCCACGGGTAAAAGCCGGCGAGCAGCGACGGAGGCACGAGCTCTCTGGGCAGGCGCCTAGCAGACATCCGTAGCGGTACTCGTGCTAGCAGCCGACTGGTCGACTTGACCACGGAGGGGTGGCCCTAAGCGAGGATGACCCCACGGGTCCACCTCGCCTCCGTAGAAGGGCCACCCGGCTGCCCGCCCGAGGAGTGCTGGCGTTCCACTGGGACGGCCACTTTCTTCTTCTTCTTCTAGGGATTTACCCCCTAAATAGGGGGAACGGGCCCCTGTCCTACGACGGCCCGTCGCAGGGGGGAACCCGCCGCTGGCGTGCGGCGGGTGTAGGGAAGCCTCCGCCGCCGCCACAGCCACGGGTAATAGCCGGCGACCAGCGACGGAGGCACGGGCTCTCCGGGCAGGCGCCCAGGAGACACCCGCAGCGGACTCGTGCGAGCAGCCGACCAGTCGACTTGACTGCGGAGGGGTGGCCCAAAGCGAGGATGACCCCACGGGTCCACATCCCCTCCGCACTCAGCAGTCTATAGTTGGCCCAGAGGCCTGGAGAGTTGCTCGCTCGACGAGTGCTGGCGGTCCACTGGACGGCCACTTTTTTTTGTTTTTCTTTTTTTAGGGATTTACACCCTAAAAAGGGGGAACGGGCCTTTGTCCATTGACGGCCCGTCGCAGGGGGGAGCCCGCCGCTGGCGTGCGGCGGGTGTGGGGGAAGCCTCCGCTGCCGCCACAGCCACGGAGAGAAGCCGGCGAGCAGCGACGGAGGCACGGGCCCTCCGAGCAGGGTCTCAGGAGCAGCCCGTAGCTGAGCCGAGCGAGCAACTCAGCAGTCTATAGTTGGCCCAGAGGCCTGGAGAGTTGCTCGCTCGACGAGTGCTGGCGGTCCACTCACGGCCACTTTTCGGTTCGGTTCGGTAGGGATTTACCCCCAAAAAAGGGGGAACGGGCCTTTGTCCATTGACGGCCCGTCGCAGGGGGGAACCCGCCGCTGGCGTGCGGCGGGTGTGGGGAAGCCTCCGCCGCCGCTACAGCCACGGGTAGAAGCCGGCGAGCAGCGACGGAGGCACGGGCCCTCCGAGCAGGCGCTCAGGAGCAGCCCGTAGCTGACCCGAGCGAGCAACTCAGCAGTCTATAGGTGGCCAAGAGGCCTGGAGAGTTGCTCGCTCGAGGAGTTGTTGTTGTGTGGGATTTACCCCCTAAAAAAATGGGAACGGGCCTTTGTCGATTGACGGCCCGTCGCAGGGGGGAACCCGCCTCTGGCGTGCGGCGGGTGTGGGGAAGTCTCCGCCGCCGCCACAACCACGGGTAGAAGCCGGCGAGCAGCGACGGAGGCACGGGCCCTCCGAGCAGGCGCTCAGGAGCAGCCCGTAGCTGAGCCGATCGAGCAACTCAGCAGTCTATAGGTGGCCCAGAGGCCGGGAGAGTTGCTCGCTCGAGGAGTTCGTTTTCGTCTCAAGGATTTACCCCCTAAAAAGGGGGAACGGGCCTTTGTCCGTGGACGGCCCGTCGCAGAGGGGAACCCGCCGCTGGCGTGCGGCGGGTGTGGGGACCCCTCCGCCGCCGCCACAGCCACGGGTAGAAGCCGGCGAGCAGCGACGGAGGAACGGGCCCTCCGAGCAGGCGCTCAGGAGCAGCCCGTAGCTGAGCCGAGCGAGCAACTCAGCAGTCTATAGTTGGCCCAGAGGCCTGGAGAGTTGCTCGCTCGACGAGTGCTGGCGGTCCACTCACGGCCACTTTTCGGTTCGGTTCGGTAGGGATTTACCCCCAAAAAAGGGGGAACGGGCCTTTGTCCATTGACGGCCCGTCGCAGGGGGGAACCCGCCGCTGGCGTGCGGCGGGTGCGGGGAAGCCTCCGCCGCCGCTACAGCCACGGGTAGAAGCCGGCAAGCAGCGACGGAGGCACGGGCCCTCCGAGCAGGCGCTCAGGAGCAGCCCGTAGCTGACCCGAGCGAGCAACTCAGCAGTCTATAGGTGGCCAAGAGGCCTGGAGAGTTGCTCGCTCGAGGAGTTGTTGTTGTGTGGGATTTACCCCCTAAAAAAATGGGAACGGGCCTTTGTCGATTGACGGCCCGTCGCAGGGGGGAACCCGCCTCTGGCGTGCGGCGGGTGTGGGGAAGTCTCCGCCGCCGCCACAACCACGGGTAGAAGCCGGCGAGCAGCGACGGAGGCACGGGCCCTCCGAGCAGGCGCTCAGGAGCAGCCCGTAGCTGAGCCGATCGAGCAACTCAGCAGTCAATAGGTGGCCCAGAGGCCGGGAGAGTTGCTCGCTCGAGGAGTTCGTTTTCGTCTCAAGGATTTACCCCCTAAAAAGGGGGAACGGGCCTTTGTCCGTGGACGGCCCGTCGCAGAGGGGAACCCGCCGCTGGCGTGCGGCGGGTGTGGGGACCCCTCCGCCGCCGCCACAGCCACGGGTAGAAGCCGGCGAGCAGCGACGGAGGAACGGGCCCTCCGAGCAGGCGCTCAGGAGCAGCCCGTTGGGGTGGGCGAGCAATGCAAGCTCGTTGCGGGACGCCTCCGCCGCCGCCACAGCCACGGGTAACAGCCGGCGAGCAGCGACGGAGGCACGGGCTCTCTGGGCAGGCGCCCAGTAGACACCCGTAGCGGTGCACGGGCGAGCAGCCGACCGGTCGACTTGACTGCCGCGGTGGGGCCCTAAGCGAGGATAACCAGGCGGGTCAACCACGCCGCCGCAGAAGGACCCCCCAGCTGCTCGCCCGAGGAGTGCTGGCGTTCCACTGGCTCGAGGAGTTTCGTTTCGTTTCTAGGATTTACCCCCTAAAAAGGGGGAACGGGCCTTTGTCCGTGGACGGCCCGTCGCAGATGGGAACCCGCCGCTGGCGTGCGGCGGGTGTGGGGACCCCTCCGCCGCCGCCACAGCCACGGGTAGAAGCCGGCGAGCAGCGACGGAGGAACGGGCCCTCCGAGCAGGCGCTCAGGAGCAGCCCGCTCGTGTGGGCGAGCAATGCAAGCTCGTTGCGGGACGCCTCCGCCGCCGCCACAGCCACGGGTAACAGCCGGCGAGCAGCGACGGAGGCACGGGCTCTCTGGGCAGGCGCCCAGTAGACACCCGTAGCGGTGCACGGGCGAGCAGCCGACCGGTCGACTTGACTGCCGCGGTGGGGCCCTAAGCGAGGATAACCAGGCGGGTCAACCACGCCGCCGCAGAAGGACCCCCCAGGTGCTCGCCCGAGGAGTGCTGGCGTTCCACTGCTCGAGGAGTTTTTTTTTTTTTCTTCTTTGTGGGATTTACCCCCTAAAAAGGGGGAACGGGCCTTTGTCAATTGACGGCCCGTCGCCCGCCATAGAGGGGGGCAGGGCCTTGGCCAAATGGTGGCCCTGTAAGGGGGAGCGAGCAATGCAAGCTCGTTGCTGGCGTGCGGCGGGTGTGGGGAAGCCTCCGCCGCCGCCACAGCCACGGGTAGAAGCCGGCGAGCAGCGACGGGGGCACGGGCCCTCCGAGCAGGCGCTCAGGAGCAGCCCGTAGCTGAGCCGAGCGAGCAACTCAGCAGTCTATAGGTGGCCCAGAGGCCTGGAGAGTTGCTCGCTCGACGAGTGCTGGCGGTCCACTATATAGTCCAGTGCAGGATCGGAAGGCGGGGACGGCCGGGCGAGCCAGCCAATGGGAGCGCGAGCCGCCTCGCGTCCCCGCGATCCCGAGTAAGCGACGCCGGTATAAAGAGGGAGGGAATCCGGACACGACCGCCAGCACTCCTCGGGCGAGCGGCCGGGGGGTCCTTCTGCTGCGGCGTGGTTGACCCGCTTGGTCATCCTTGCTTAGGGCCCCACCGCGGCAGTCAAGTCGATCGGTCGGCTGCTCGCCCGTGCACCGCTACGGGTGTCTGCTGGGCGCCTGCCCAGAGAGCCCGTGCCTCCGTCGCTGCTCGCCGGCTGTTACCCGTGGCTGTGGCGGCGGCGGAGGCTCCCGCAACGAGCTTGCATTGGTCGCCCACACGAGCGGGCTGCTCCTTGAGCAAGAGCTCGGAGGGCCCGTTCCTCCGTCGCTGCCCCCCGGTTTATACCCGTGGCTGAGGCGGCGACGGAAGGGCTCCCCCACCCGCCGCACGCCCGCGGCGGGTTCCCCTCTGCGACGGGCCGTCCACAGTGACAAAGGCCCGTTCCCCCTTTTTAGGGGGTAAATCTGAAAAGGAAGGAAGGAAGGCAGTGGACAGTGGACCGCCAGCACTCCTCGGGCGAGCGGCCGGGGGGTCCTTCTGCTGCGGCGTGGTTGACCCGCTTGGTCATCCTCGCTTAGGGCCCCACCGCGGCAGTCCAGTCGATCGGTCGGCTGCTCGCCCGTGCACCGCTACGGGTGTCTGCTGGGCGCCTGCCCAGAGAGCCCGTGCCTCCGTCGCTGCTCGCCGGCTGTTACCCGTGGCTGTGGCGGCGGCGGAGGCTCCCGCAACGAGCTTGCATTGCTCGCCCACACGAGCGGGCTGCTCCTTGAGCCAGAGCTCGGAGGGCCCGTTCCTCCGTCGCTGCCCCCCGGTTTATACCCGTGGCTGAGGCGGCGACGGAAGGGCTCCCCCACCCGCCGCACGCCCGCGGCGGGTTCCCCTCTGCGACGGGCCGTCCACAGCGACAAAGGCCCGTTCCCCCTTTTTAGGGGGTAAACCTAGAAGACGAAGAAGACGGCAGTGGACAGTGGACCGCCAGCACTCCTCGGGCGAGCGGCCGGGGGGTCCTTCTGCTGCAGCGTGGTTGACCCGCTTGGTCATCCTCGCTTAGGGCCCCACTGCGGCAGTCAAGTCGATCGGTCGGCTGCTCGCCCGTGCCCTGCTACGGGTGTCTGCTGGGCGCCTGCCCAGAGAGCCCGTGCCTCCGTCGCTGCTCGCCGGCTGTTACCCGTGGCTGTGGCGGCGGCGGAGGCGTCCCGCAACGAGCTTGCATTGCTCGCCCACACGAGCGGGCTGCTCCTGAGCCAGAGCTCGGAGGGCCCGTTCCTCCGTCGCTGCCCCCCGGTTTATACCCGTGGCTGAGGCGGCGACGGAAGGGCTCCCCCACCCGCCGCACGCCCGCGGCGGGTTCCCCTCTGCGACGGGCCGTCCACTGTGACAAAGGCCCGTTCCCCCTTTTTAGGGGGTAAATCTGAAAAGGAAGGAAAAAGGACGGCAGTGGACCGCCAGCACTCCTCGGGCGAGCGGCCGGGGGGTCCTTCTGCTGCGGCGTGGTTGACCCGCCTGGTCATCCTCGCTTAGGGCCCCACCGCGGCAGTCAAGTCGATCGGTCGGCTGCTCGCCCGTGCACCGCTACGGGTGTCTGCTGGGCGCCTGCCCAGAGAGCCCGTGCCTCCGTCGCTGCTCGCCGGCTGTTACCCGTGGCTGTGGCGGCGGCGGAGGCGTCCCGCATCGAGCTTGCATTGCTCGCCCATACGAGCGGGCTGCTCCTGAGCCAGAGCTCGGAGGGCCCGTTCCTCCGTCGCTGCCCCCCGGCTTATAGCCGTGGCTGAGGCGGCGTCGGAAGGGTTCCCCCACCCGCCGCACGCCCGCGGCGGGTCCCCCTCTGCGACGGGCCGTCCACTGTGACAAAGGCCCGTTCCCCCTTTTTAGGGGGTAAACCTTCAACAACAACAACAACAACAGTGGAACGCCAGCACTCCTCGGGCGAGCAGCTGGGGGGTCCTTCTGCGGCGGCGTGGTTGACCCGCCTGGTTATCCACGCTTAGGGCCCCACCGCGGCAGGCAAGTCGACCGGTCGGCTGCTCGCCCGTGCACCGCTACGGGTGTCTACTGGGCGCCTGCCCAGAGAGCCCGTGCCTCCGTCGCTGCTCGCCGGCTGTTACCCGTGGCTGTGGCGGCGGCGGAGGCGTCCCGCAACGAGCTTGCATTGCTCGCCCACTCGAGCGGGCTGCTCCTGAGCCAGAGCTCGGAGGGCCCGTTCCTCCGTCGCTGCCCCCCGGTTTATACCCGTGGCTGAGGCGGCGACGGAAGGGCTCCCCCACCCGCCGCACGCCCGCGGCGGGTTCCCCTCTGCGACGGGCCGTCCACAGTGACAAAGGCCCGTTCCCCCTTTTTAGGGGGTAAACCTAGAAGATGAAAGAACGGATGCGGCAGTGGAACGCCAGCACTCCTCGGGCGAGCAGCTGGGGGGTCCTTCTGCTGCGGCGTGGTTGACCCGCCTGGTCATCCTCGCTTAGGGCCCCACCGCGGCAGTCAAGTCGACCGGTCGGCTGCTCGCCCGTGCACCGCTACGGGTGTCTGCTGGGCGCCTGCCCAGAGAGCCCGTGCCTCCGTCGCTGCTCGCCGGCTGTTACCCGTGGCTGTGGCGGCGGCGGAGGCGTCCCGCAACGAGCTTGCATTGCTCGCCCACACGAGCGGGCTGCTCCTGAGCCAGAGCTCGGAGGGCCCGTTCCTCCGTCGCTGCCCCCCGGCTTATACCCGTGGCTGAGGCGGCGACGGAAGGGTTCCCCCACCCGCCGCACGCCCGCGGCGGGTTCCCCTCTGCGACGGGCCGTCCACAGTGACAAAGGCCCGTTCCCCCTTTTTAGGGGGTAAATCTGAAAAGGAAGGAAGGATGCGGCGCCCCATTCTCTTCACAGCCGCCTTCGAGAGTAGACGTTTGCTACCGCGCTCCGCTCGGTCAGCTGTCACTCCCGCTGCCTTGGTAGAGACGAGCAAAACCCCTGCGCGCGCATAGTCTGCCTCCCTGGTCAGACTCACGCTGCTCCTCGCTCTCCCCCGAGAGAGCTTCACCGCCGCAGGTTCTCGCCGCCGAGAGAGCTTCACCGCCGCAGGCTCTCGCCGCTCCTGCGCGCGCTTCTCCACTCGCCACCAGCCTCCAACCAATCATCTTGCTCGAGCGGGCCGCCCGGCCCCTCCTCCGGCGCGCGCAGCGCTTTGGCCCGTGGATTCCTCCCTGTGCCAGCCGCTCCGCCCCGCCCCCTGCCCCGCCGGCTTCTCCCATTGGCTGACGCCTCCTTCCACGTCTCTCTGCCCCGCGCTCTGTGGGGAAGAGCCGCTTTGAGGGGAGACTCCAGCAATCTCACCCCGTTGCTGTTGCTGTTTCCTGCCGCTGCTGTTGCTGTTTCCTTCCGCTGCCGAGGCTCCTGCTGCTGGCGCTTCAACTGCTGCTGCTGCTGCTGTTGCTGTGTCTGCTGCTGCTGTTGCTGTGTCTGCTGCTGCTGTTGCTGTGTCTGCTGCTGCTGTTGCTGTTTCAACACTACTCTGAGCTCTTGCTCAACCAAAGAGAATCATTGTTTTGTTGTTTAATTACCCACTTTGCTTTTCTTCTGACTTTATCCCCATCCCCCTCTCTTCCTATGACCTTTTCTGGCCACCGCCCCAGAAGCTGCCCTGTGTGAAGGTGAACCCCGCGGCTATATGCACAAGGGGGGCTCTTCTAGCTGCCTTAAACACAGGATCAGCAGGGCACCAAGCTGCTAGTTAGTGCTCTGTCGTGCAACCCCACTGTCGAAGTGGGCTCCCTTTCACCGTCAGCAACACGACAGAGGTAGGTAGGAGGCCATTTTCCCTTCCTCCATGAGTCAAGATGGCAAGAGTTAAAATTAAGCATCCCTCCCCCTGCCGAGACACCAAACTGTCGCTTTTGGACATTCTGGGACAGCACGACATCTACGCTGCCAGAATCATCCCCCTTAAAGATGGCTACCTCGTCATCACCAGCCGTGACGAGGAGGTTGACACAGTCTTCAACAATGACTGTGCTGATGCCCTAAAAGAAAATGACTTCACTGCAGTGATGCCCCCTGACCTGGGGGCCAAGAGAACGGTGCTGCTCTTCGGTATTGATGAAGACGCTTACGCCCACTCCCCTGAAGAACTCATTAATGAAATATACCGGGTCAATGAGTACACCATCAACTCAATCGACTCGGTATACAAATTCCCGAACAGCAAGATTCTGAAAATCACCTTCCGCACCACCGCACCAGCGCTGAGAGCCCTAGACCTGGGAGTCAAGTTCTTCAATACCAGAGTCCCTCCTCACCAGGTCCAACAAGAAGAATTCCACGCATTGAAGAACTGTATGCGCTGCTACAAAATCGAGGAGCACGTTGCCAGAGACTGTGACATGCCAAAAGAACACAAAGTCTGCTCTGAATGTGCTGCAGAGGGACACACTTGGAGGGACTGCCCCTCCAATGTCAAGATATGCCTCAACTGCGGTGGTGCCCACCGCACTCTAGCCTTCAAGTGCCCTATCAGGAGGGCAGCTGTTGCTAAAGCCAAGGAAGAGGCAAAAAACAAACCAACAAGCTACAGCCAAGCAGCCTCAGCCCCTTTCCCTCTCCTCAACTCTGCACCTCAACTCATTCCGGCTGCAACAGGGGAGAAAATATACACTGCCGTGCTGATTGCCTTGGCCAAGGATGCAGGAGAACCCGGTTCTTTCGAGGGCACCCTCAACAGGCTGCTCGAGAGAAACAACATCGCTCCGATTGTCGTCGGAGAAGAGCTGAACTCCAGAGCGATCCTCGGCCTCCCGGCTGCTCCCACAACGTCTAACCAAGAAGAAACTACTAACCTGCCTGCCCACACCTCAACTCCTACTCCTCCCCCTTCTACCCCCCTTCTTCCTGTTCCCACTTCTCCCACCTCTCTCCCTGAACAAACAAACACTTCTCCCACCTCCAACACTTCCTCTTCTCCTTCTCCTACCCTCAAGAAAGAAAAACCAAAGAACAAAAACACACAGCCCACACACCTCATCAACCCTAACTTGGCCAAGACTGCCATCCTGTCAAGGCGTGACGCCACTCTCCTCCAACCTGACATGCACCGTCAGACTCGCCACTCCAACAAAAATAAACATTCAACGACCTAATCAGGGTAGTGCAACATAACGTACTGAACTGGAGGGACCGACGATACCATCTGACTGAGACTTATAAGACCCTTAACGCTGACGTTATACTGATCAACAGTCACGGGGTTCCTGAGGACATTCCACTTAAAATATACGGCTTCACCGTCTACAAACGCAACCACACCAACTCTCCTACAGACGGCACTGCCATAGCCGTCAGACACAACATCACACACAGACTACTTGATGATTTCATTTCAGATACACTCGCTGTTGAAATAGACACTGCTACGGGCAAAATTCTCATTGCTACACTTTACCAACCCCCCGCCCGTAACTACTTACCAATCCCCGACTTCTTTACACTGTTCCGTCGCAACATTCCTGTCTACATGATTACCGACTTAAATGCAAACCACCCTATCTTAGGCTACAGACACACCAACACTAAAGGACGCCAAGTACACCACCTTATCACTAACAGAACGCTTAGACACATTGGCCCACATTTTCCTACTTACTTTGCCCACAACACCGCCACAACACCTGATATCATCCTCACCAACAACAGAACATATCACAACATCCACATCTCCCAGGGACCCCTTACGACGAGTGACCATATTCCCATAATAATGACGCTTGCCACTAAACCCATTCAGATCCCTATCCCTAAAACACCAGACTTTGCTAAAGCTGACTGGACTAAATTCAAAACTGATATTAGAGACAAACTAGAGGAGACCAACGTCACAGACTATCCCTTACTCGAAGACATAGACCATTACCTAGACGACTGGTACCAAACCATCTCTGACTCCATAACCAATAACATCCCCACCACCTCGTACAGGACCCTTTTTACCTCAACTTTTAGCCACCTCTCCCGAACCCTCATAGTTCAATTTGACGCCCTCAGACGTTACGGTGTAACCAATGGTTGGACTTACGACTTATACCGAAAATACAAACGACTTCAAGAAAGACTTCATACCTCCCTACGAAGTGACAGTGACAATAACTGGAAAAACATCCTGACTGAAACTGCCTCCCATCACAGTGACCCTGCGACATTCTGGAGAAAAATAAAAAATCTGATGGGGACCGCAGACAATTCACCTCAATACCTACTTTCTCCAGACAACGTTAAAGTTTACTCTGACAATGACAAAGAACTGATACACAGACTACACTGGCAAAACGTTTTCACTGACGAGGATGACCCTGACCACGATGACGAAAATGACATTACAGTCAGAAATTTCCTACAGAACAACCTACACAGGACCGTTCCCTACGACTACGCTGACCCCAATCGACTTGTAACTGAGGACAGCCCACTTTCTTCCCCCATTACTTGCGACGAAACGACTGCATTCATTACTCACCTGAAGAAGACTTGCCCCGGCCATAGCGGAATTAACAAAACGATCTTAAAGCATCTCCCCCCAATAGCAATTCAACGATTAACTGACATTTTTAACACCTCACTAGCCGCTGGCTATTTTCCGGATAAATTTAAAGAAGCAACCATTAAACTAATCCCAAAACAAGGTACAACTCACCACCAACCTAATAATTTTAGACCTATTTCACTCCTTGAAGTTCCCGGTAAAATTTTTGAAAGAATACTTAACAAAAGACTACGCACTCATCTTGAATATCATAATTTATATAACTCCTCCCAATTTGGCTTCCGCTGTGGCCGGGGTACGACGCACGCTTTGGCTCTGGCAACAGAGTCAATAGCGCAACTGAAAGCTGACTCAGGACAATGCCATGTCGTCCTGAGGGACATTACCAAAGCTTTTGACAAAGTCTGGCACTCAGGGCTCAAGTACAAAATCTTACACCTCGGACTTCCTTCTTCTACTGAGAAGCTCTTGTGCGACTTTTTAGAAGACAGGAAGGCGAGGATAAGTCTTGGAACGGCTCTGGGTGAATTATTTTCACTCCACTGTGGTGTCCCTCAGGGCAGTGTGCTCTCCCCAACTCTTTTCACTATCTACACTCATGACTCCCCCCTCCAGTCAGGGGCGTTAATATAGCCTACGCTGATGACGTAACCCAGATCACAGGTTACCCAGGTCGCTCAGTAGCCATGGCCCGGTTGCCCATGATCCGGGAAATCGAATCCCAGAATCACTATGAGCGACAATGGAAAATAAAAACCAACTCTGCTAAATCTACTATTGTAAGACTTGGTTCAAAACACCAAGAGGAGATCATTGCCGACGACGATGTACATCTCACCAGAAATAAAGGAAAAATTCTAGGCCTCACAATAACCAAACAAGGATACAATGAACACATTCAGAACAGGAGAATAATTGCTTTAAGAACAATACACCAACTGTACAGATTTTCTCACATGTCAACAAAAATAAAGACACAACTAGTAAAAACATTAATCCTACCAATTCTTGACTACCCCCCTGTCCCCACACATACACTTAGCAAAACCCAAATAAGCAAATTACAAATAATTCAAAATAAAGCACTCCGTTTTGCCACAGGACAAAGATACCCTTACACACTCACCACACAAGAAATACACACACAAACAAAAACACTCCCCATCAATCAGAGACTACACTGGAGAGCAGAAGAAATTTGGAAAAGAATAGAACTTCTAGAAATCCCTCTTTACACAACCCTTAAGGAAAATAATACCATTACTAAATATAACCAACACTTCCCCAGTAGTCTAAGTATAATAAACAATTTCCCTGACCCAATTTTTCATTAACTCTATAACTCCCGAAACAAAAAACACGCCCATCACCAAAACTAATTCCCACAGCCTTTCTCCATTACACCTATGTTAACAATTGTTCAATAATTATATTTAACCTCTTAGTTTAGCTAGCTACCTTAGTATAACTCATTGTCAATATTCATGTTTAATTCATTAATCAAGAAAAATACAGTTATGTATAAATAAGACTAATATCAATTATCAAATATTAAATATAAAATGATGTACAACTAGACCAACTTAATGTCACAATGATTAAACTCAAATTGATGTATTTGCAATGTATTATTATTATAAATAAAATTATGTACTATGCCATGCAAGGTGGCCCGCCCACCATTCCTCTCCTACTATTTTCCCTTCTCACTTTACCTTCCACTCCCCCCCTCTTCTTCCCTTCCCCTTCTTTCCTAAAAAAAAAAAAAAAAAAAAAAAAAAAATGCGGCGCCCACACCCGCCCCACGCCAGCGGCGGGTTCCCCCCTGCGACGGGCATTCAGTTGACAAAGGCCCGTTCCCCCTTTTTAGGGGGTAAATCCTTAACGAACGAACGGCGGCGAGTGGAACGCCAGCACTCCTCGGGCGAGCAGCCGGGTGGCCCTTCTACGGAGGCGAGGTGGACCCGTGGGGTCATCCTCGCTTTGGGCCACCCCTCCGTGGTCAAGTTGACCAGTCGGCTGCTCGCACGAGTACCGCTACGGGTGTCTGCTGGGCGCCTGCCCAGAGAGCCCGTGCCTCCGTCGCTGCTCGCCGGCTGTTACCCGTGGCTGTGGCGGCAGCGGAGGCTCCTCTACACCCGCCGCACGCCAGCGGCGGGTTCCCCCCTGCGACGGGCCGTCGTAACACAAAGGCCCGTTCCCCCTATTTAGGGGGAGAATCCGCAAAGAAAAAGTGGCGGCGGCGGAGGTGTCCCTACACCCGCCGCACGCGAGCGGCGGGCTCCCCCCTGCGACGGGCCGTCGTAAGACAAAAGCCCGTTCCCCCTATTTAGGGGGTAAATCCCATAAGAAGGCACTCTTAACAGGCCGTCTTAGGACAAGGGCCCGTTTCCCCTATAGTGGTACTAGGGGATAAATCTTGGAGGCGGGACGCCACAGTGGAACGCCAGCACTCCTCGGGCGAGCAGCCGCTTCGCTTTGGGCCACCCCTTTGCGGTTATAGTCGACTGTTGGGCTGCTCGCTCGTGCACCGCTACGGGCTGCTCCCTGGGCGCCTGCCTGGAGGGCCCGTGCCTCCGTCGCTGCTCGCCGGCTGTTACCCGTGGCTGTGGCGGCGGAGGCGTCCCTACACCAGCAACAAGCTTGCATTGCTCGCTCCCCCTTACAGGGCCACCATTTGGCCAAGGCCCTGCCCCCCTCTATGGGGGTTAATCTTAAAGGAAGGGCCGACATTGGACCTGCTGCTTTCGCCCTGACGAGACGTCTGCCCCGCTAGCTCCACTGCAAGTCACCAGTACCGCGCCTCGTCACTCAGTAGCCCGGTGACGCGCTGCCCCGTGCTGCTCACAACGCTGTGCGCCCTCCACCTCGCGCCAACCCCCGCACACTACTGCTCCTGACTTGCACACTCCGTGTACGTGTACACACGTACTGCCTGTGCGCTATCTGTTTTGGTATTAAGACCAGTGCTATAGCTGCCAATTAGAAACCCCCACTCTTTCCGACGCCAAACCCTGAAGGGGTGCCAGCGTAGGGTATGTCATCGAAGGGGGCCCTCAGAGGGCTGGTTATAGGAAATTGTGGGGTGGCCGTAAGGTGACAAAGACCCTAAAGGGGCAACGACGGGCCCAGTCTGAAGACTAGTTAGCCACCCGTCGTTGTAGGTCACTGGCATCTAGCCCTCCCCCCTCCCCCTTAGCTAGTTATGTTCCCGTTGGAGGCGGTCTTGTTGTTAGGGTTTTAGGTGTACTGCTTCGTGCTTCTTCGTCATAAGGAAGCATAAAGGCCGGCGTAAGTACGCCCCCCCCGCCTGCTGCTACCCGCTCTTCTCCCTCTCCTCCGCCCGCTCGCCGTGCTACTTCCCGTTCCCGCTCTCCTCCCTCTCCTCCGCCCGATCGCGGTGCTGCTTCCCGTTCCCGCTCTCCTCCCTCTCCTCCGCCCGCTCGCGGTGCTGCTTCCCGTTCCAGCTCTCCTCCCTCTCCTCCGCGCGCTCGCGGTGCTGCTTCCCGTTCCCGCTCTCCTCCCTCTCCTCCGTCCGCTCACGGTGCTGCTTCCCGCTCCCTCTCTACCACCGCTTATCAGCACTTTTCTGCTAGTACTTCTACTGACCCTCCCCCCGCTGACTCTGACTCTCGCCCTGGCAGCCCCGCTGACTCTGACTCCGGCTCTACCGGCCCTCCCCCTGCTGTCTCTAACGCCGGCCCCGGCCCTATTGGCCATGCTGCTCCTGGCTATGGCCGTGGCCCCTGTTGCTCCGCTGCTCCTGACTCCGGCGCTGGCCGTGACGTTCAGCATAAGGGTGCCCGCTGCTCCTCCTCCTCGTCCGCTGCCTCCTCGACTGAGGGTTTGCCTCCTGACGAGCCCGCCGACCCTTCTGCCTCTCGGGCGTGTAAGTCGCGGCGAGTTCATGAGGAAATGGAGGACTTTGACTCGGAGTCGGGCTTGATGTCTTCATCCGAGTCAGAGATTATTGTGTATTATGACATCAACCCGCTTCGCTGCCGAAGCTGCTGATTCCGGCGACTGTCGGGTTCGAAACAACCCTCGACCTCGCCGAGGTGCTGGAGCGGCAGCTGCGGCAACGCCTCTCGCTCAAGTTCCTGGAGTCGGGGTGTGTGTTAATCACACCTGCAGACCGTGTCCAGCATCGCGGTGAGGGAGGTCTCCGGCGTCCCTGTTCAGCTGAGGGTGGCTCCCGGGCCGAACACCAAGGGCGTGCTGCTGGCTTACCCTGTTGCCATGCCCCTCAAACTGTTGTTGCGCCACCCCCGCGTGTTGGAGGCAGTGCGCTGAGCTACCCGGGACGGACCGACGCGCCAGGTCTTTGTCACCGTCGCGGGGCCGCTGTCGGGCTCGCTGGACCTGGGGAGCTGGGGGACCTTATACAAGCGCCCCTACAGCAGGGAGCCCCTCAGGTGCTACAATTACCAACAGTTCTGCCACCACCGGGCCAGGTGCAGCCGCCCCCCGGTCTGCTGCATATGCTCAGCCAGGAACGACACAGAGCGGTGCCTGACGAAGCACAAAGCTGGCCAGGCTATCACCAGCAGGTGCCCGAATTGCCAGGAAGAACACCATGCCTGGAAACGGGCCCGCGCCAACAGGCGGGAGCTGGTCGACAAACAGCGCACTGTCCAACAGCGCTGGGTCGTCACTCACCGCCCTGCTCCTCTCGGCACCTTCCGCTGGGGCGACCAGCAGCCTCACGCGTCCACGGCTGCTCCAACGTCCCGCCCCCCCCAGATTGCCCATCCGTCATCTCTTGCACCCCCTCCACCAGCTCCGTTCGAGGAGAGCTTCCCTCCTCTTACTCCCCGTCATCTGCCACCGCCTCCGCCGGCCCAGCACACCTCTCCCCAAGCGCCCAGCGCACCGCCCCGCGCCCCTGCTCGCCACCCTCTGCCCGCCAGAAGCCAGCACCTCCCCCTCACCACAGCGGCTCCCACTGCCGCCCCTCCTGGTTGTCTCCTCATCACAAGGGAGATGATGGTGGGCCTGTTAGAGGGCTTCGGGAGGATAATAGCGACGGTACTCAAGTCGGACGCCGAACCGAGAGTGTTCTCGGACGCGGCCAAGCAGGTAGTGGGAAACCTCTTCCCGTAAACGCCGGCCCGGCAAGCTGCCGAACCACCTGCCCAGGCTCCCTCCCACAGCGGACCGTCATCAACCCCATCCACGCCGCCCCCAAGTGTTCTGCAGACCCCCCCTCCGCCGCCTCTCGCCCTCGTGCGCACGAACAGCTCCGCGCTCCTACCGACCCCCCTGCCCGTTGCAACCAATCAGCACTCTCCGTTGGTGGCACCGCCCCCTGCTCTCACCACTCCTGAACGCGGGCGGGCTACCGACCCGACCGGTGGTGGACCGGGACCCGCGCTCCAGGAAGCTGTCCATGTAGATGCCCACCGCCTCACGGTCCTACAATGGAACATCTGTGGCATCCGCGGTAGGTCCAACCTCCTGCGTGCCGCAATGGTGCGAGTCTCTGGATGTGGTTCTCCTGCAGGAGACGCTCCTTCCAGAGCAGAGCGTGCCCTTCTTCTGGGGATACCAGTCTTTTTACCTCCCTGCCGTGGCCGGTCAGACACGCGGGTGTGGTATCTTGGTCAAGGATTCACTTCCTTGTTCTCGAGTGCGTCACCCCGTGGCTTGCGGCGACGGCGTGGAGGTATTGGCGGTCACCATCGCGATTGCCCGGACGCGCCTGACGTTCTATTGCGTCTACTGTGGGCCGGCGGCGGAGGAGCCCGACTTTGGAGAGCTGTTCACGCTTGCCAGCAAGGAGCCCACTTTCATCGGGGGTGATTTTAACGCTCACCACGAACGATGGGGCGATGTCAGGCGCAACCGGGCAGGGCGCCTCCTATCTGCCACCCTCGACGAGACCCCTCGGGTGTCCCTCCTTAACACTCGTGAGCCGACACACCAGCGGGGGGAGGTCTTAGACCTCTCCTTTGTGTATAGGCCCTTAGGGGTAGACCCGGCATGGTCGCTCCACCACCACCTCGTGATCGACCACATCGCCACCGTGGTCACCCTCCCGGTACTGCCGCCCGTTCTCCCGCCCGGTCCTCCTGGCTGGAATCTCCGCAGGGCTGACTGGGATAAATTCCGCCACTGTCTCACCACCCACCTGGCCGAATCTCCGCCCTGCCGAGGTCCGCCTGGTCGCCGCCTTCCACTCCGCGGCGGACTCCGCCATATCCGTCTCCCGGCGACCCACTTTCCACCACATGGACAGGTGGTACTATGACGAGGAGATCCGGGAGGTAAACCACCGCGTCAACATGGCGAAAAGGCTGAACCGCCGCCATAAAACCGAGGAGACTCGACACCTCCTGCGGGCCGCGGGCCGTATAGCCAGGGTAACGACCGACCGGGTGAAGGAGGAGCGTTGGCTCGCCTGGTGCGCCTCCCTCGACTCCGCCACGCCTGTCTCCCTCCTCTGGCGAAAGATTCGCTCCATTAGCCGAGGGGCCGTTACCAGGCCGGCGCTTCACCCCCGGCCTCGGAAGGAGGCTGAACGCCTCGCCGACCTCTTCGCCTCCCGTTCTGCCTCCGCTCGTCTCCCCCCTGCGGTCCAACTGAGGCAACGCCGGGAAAACCCTGGAAGGTGGCTGGCGTACCAGCGGGCTTGCCTCCTGTAACATCCAGCGGACGCTGCCATTCTCGTCCATGAGCTCCGGCGTGTTATTCCGGGCCGCAATACCTTGCCATGGGAGGACAAGATCAGCTATTCCATGCTGCGCAATGCTGGTCCTGCCATGGAAGCGGAGATACTCCACCTCTTTAACGCCTTCTACGCCTCTCGCACTGTCCCCGCTGCCTGGAAGTCCGCTGCCATTGTCCCCATCCCGAAGGCAGGGGATGCCACGCAGTACCGCCCCATCTCCGTCATCAGCTGCCTGGGCAAGACGATGGAGCGGGTCCTCTTCTACCGTCTCGAGAGGGCACTGGGTCCCCTTCTTCGCCACCTCTTCGCTTTTCGCCGGGGCAAAGGCACGCGGGACTTTGTGTCATCTCTCCTGTCGGGGGTTGTTGGCAGCAAGGCAGTGGTGGTCTTTCTCGATATCGAGAAGGCCTTCGAGATGGCCTCCACTTCAGCCATTTTTTTCCATTTTGGCGGCTAAAGGCGTGCACGATCTTCTTCTCAGCTGGGTCGGGGAGTACCTGTAGGGTCGGACGGCGACGGTCCGCTTCCAGGGAACTTCCTCAAGTTCGAAGGACTTCGAAAACGGGACGCCGCAAGGGGGCATTCTCAGCCCTCTTCTCCTCAACCTCTTGGTGGATTAGCTCGTACGCCCCCAGGGGAACGGGCAGGCCCGGGTCCTGAGCTACGCGGACGACATCGCCATCGTCTCCTCAGGACCCAACCACGTGGCTCGGGCCCGCGCCATGCTCCGCCGCCTCCTTGCCTCCTGCACTGAGCCTCCCTCCTCCCTGGACCCGCTCGAGACTGCACAGAACTGTGCTCTCCGCATCCTGCTCGGCACCCCCCGCTGGACGAAATGCGAGTGTCTGTGGGTGGAGGCCTTCATCTGCTGCGTCGCCGAGCGTGTCAAGCAGCTCGATGTGGGCCACATCGTCACTCTGCTACGCAGCGCGGAGGCGGCTCCCCTTGCTGAGCGAGTGAGACGGTCTCTCCACCATGACCCACTCCTCTTTCGGCGGCAGACGTGGCAGTCCGGCGTCGCCCGGATCATCAGCGAGCAGAGACTGGCGCACATGTTGACAGCGCCCCTTGACCTCCCAGTGCCGGCCTATGTTCCCCCTCCTCCCTGGAGACCCCGCTCCTTTCTTCTATCTCTCCGGCCCCTTCCTGCTAAGAAAGCACTCCTTTCCGCCGAGGAGCTTCGGCCCGAGGCTTTGGGACGTATCGCTGGTGCGCTGCCTCCCCGTGCCGCAGTGTACTACACTGACGGCTCCATTCACCACCTGACGGGGGCTGTTGGTGCTGCTTTTGTGAGTGGGGGAGATATTGCCCTTTTCCGCCTTCCCGATGGAAGCTCCTCCACGCAGACGGAACTGGCGGCCGTCTCGATGGCCCTCCTCAACGCTGAAGAATCGGCAGCGGGGCCTGTAATCGTCTACTCGGACTCTATGACTGCCCCTCAGGCCATCGCCCGGGACAACATTGTTGACAACGTCCGCCTCATCACCTCCATCTGGCGGACTCTGGGTGCCTTAGTTGCTGGCCGACGCGCAACACTTGTCTGGTTGCCAAGCCACTCGGGTGTTGTGGGCAACGAGACAGCTGATGCAGAGTCGAAGGATGCTACCCTCCTCCCTGCAGTCAACATCCACCTGCCACCCAGTCTCAGCCACCTCCGCACCACCTTGCTGTCGAATTACGGGCGAAGCATCGCTTCTGCGCTGGAGCACTGTGTTACTGAGGGATCTCCGTCAGGCTGCTGGTACGCGGCCGCTACGGACATGAGACGCTGGCGGTTAGCTGTCACCCACCCTCGCCCCATCGCTGCACCGCCTGCGTCTCGGCTACAAATGCTCATCGGAGCTCGATCCTGAAGACGTCAGGTGGGGGGAATGCGACCACTGTGACGAAGAACAAGATTGCCCGCTACTACATTACACCTTAAAATGCCCGCTCACAAGAGACCCTGCCCCCAACACTGAAGGACACTCTCCCCCTGAACTCCTCTTCCACCTAGGAGAGGGGGCCCTGGAACAGCTCGTCAGACGATACCCGCCACCTCGCTAAATCTTCATGCAGTCCACCTAACGGGCCGTCCATAGACTAGGGCCAGTTTCCCCTGGGGCTACCCAGGCCAGCTGGTCGAGTTCTGTTGTCGTTCATCAAACGGCCGCAGAAAACGTTACTGCTATCCAGGTGACAGAATGGACGACATCACCGCAGCGTGCGATGATGTCACGAGAAATGCCGACCGAAACACCCTCTGTCATTCACGCGGGGACGAATGACGTAAAGACAACCCTTTCTGAGGAACTGCTAGAGAAATACCGCCGCATGTTCAAGCAGTATAAACGTAAAACGGATGCCAGTAACATCATAATCTCAGGAATCCTCCCGAGGGTCGGTGCCTAATCTAGCTTTTACAATAAGGCCTTCAGCACAAACAACAGACGTCAGTCCCTTTGCTCACAAGAAAACGTCCAGTTCGCTAACTTGTGGAACAATTTTTACTACGATTCAGACTTGTTCCTTCCTGATGGCATTCACTTAAACCCTGTTGGAGCAGCTCGTTTCGGGAGGCTACTCTGTGACCAAGTGGCTCTTCGAAAGCCAAAAAACGCGTAGGCGAGAACACCAGCAGCTCCACCGTAAGGGTGCACTCAACCCGCAAAACTCCCGACTCGAATCACATTAAAGCTTGCTATGTAAACGCTCGTACCCTACGTAACAAATTTGAAGACTTAGAAGTCCTTGCAGCTACAAATCATTATCACATCATCGGAGTCACAGAATCTTGGATAGACACTTCAAATAGAGATTTCATTGCGGAATATAGATTACCGGGCTATACCATCTTTAGTCATGAAAGAGAGAACAGACAGGATGGAGGCGTTATCTTTAATATCCACAACTCTCTCCATCCAGTATCCGTGAAAACAGATATTATAACCAATATAGACACGGTCTTCATTGATATTAAAAATAAATCTCGTAAAATAGTAATTTGACGTATCTACAGACCGCCAAGGCAGACTCTTGATATTGACCACGCATTAAGTGAATTATTATTAGAAACAAGTAGTAGTTGCGAGGCAGTAATTGTTATGGACTTTAACTTGCCAGTGAAAAGATGGGGTGAACCGTTGAACTGTCATACAGGGCTCGACCTGTACACAAATTTACTAGAAAAGGATTTGCATCAACACGTTCAAGAACCGACTTGGGAAAATAATATACTTGACCTTATCTTTTCAACGACAGCTGATCTAGTTAACGAAGTAAATGTTGGTCCAGTTTTTAGTTCTAGCGATCACCGAACAATCACATTCAGCATAAATATGAAAGAAAAGGTGCCTGATTATTAGAGAGCGAATTTCGTAGGACTCCGATCAATTCTAAATAATTCTGACTGGACTGAAATCACGGCGGAAACAGATATTGATAAATCTTGGGGGGCCTTCACCACAATATTGAACAATGCTATAAGCATATGCGTATCCTATCGTAACAGACGTTCAGCTTCTAAGAAGAAACCCAAATGGTGGAAAAACGAAATTCAAAATAGCCTATCTCTTGAAAAATGCGTATACAGTAGATACATATCAACTCAGAGCGAGGCTGACAAACTAGAGTTGGACAGAATTCAAAAATAGATTAGACAAGTGTTTAGAATCCAACCAGCAACTATGATATTACTCATTGTCGTAATAACGTTAAGTTCTTTCGAATACTAGTGTCCTTGTTCGCTTTTATCGCCCGCTTAGTGGTAGCAGTAATGGTAGTTCTTTCCTCTTTCCTACATAATTTCCATGCAGTTTTTCCATGCTGCATGGTTCTTTTTCCTTTCCTGACAGCTTTGGCTGGAGGGATGGGGGGGTGGGGAGGAGCCTTCGCCTTTGCTGTCCTTCATCTTCCACCCTTGATTAGATAGTTAGTGTAGCTTGTCACAAACAACCTCGTAAGGACCAGCAGGTCTGCTGTTGTTTGTCCTTCCTTTGTGTTACTTTGTGTTCCTTTGTGTACGGGACGCCACGCACGGCAAACACGTGGGGAGACAGTTGTCCTGCCCTAGATGGTAAAAGGGCGGGCGCAGGCAACATCACCAGTAGGGCTCCTCTACCGGTGATGAGGGAGGAGCACTTGGTCCACGAGGCCGACCTCGCTTCAAGCCCCTTCACCACGTCAAGGTGACTCCCTTCGACAGGGTGGATGTATGTGATTGTAAAGCACCTTCGTAACTTTGGTCTCCGTGGAATAATGATGAAGCTTATTGAGGGATTTCTTGGAGAACGGACCTTCCGCGTAAGAGTTGGTACTTCCTTCTCACTGCTCTATGAACAGCATGAAGGAGTTCTCCAAAGAAGCGTCCTGAGTGTCACCCCCTTTGCCGTGGTCATAAATGGAGTTACAACATTGCTCCTAGAGGGGGGGGGGGAGTCGTCCTCCCTCTATGTCGACGACCTGCCAATCTGGTACTGAGCGTCTCGCATGTCCACCGCGGAGCGAAGACTGCAACATGCCATCCACAGAATATCCAGATGGGCAGAGAATCATGTATTCCTATTCTCACCATCCAAGTCGGATGCCATGCACTTTTTCCGCCTGAGAGGCCACCATCCAGGCCTTGATCTCATCATGTGCGGTTCACGTCTACCTATTGTAGAAGAGCACACGTTCTTCGGACTGGACTTCCACACCTAAAAGCATTAAAAACAAAGTGCATGAGATCGCTCGAGATCATCCATGTTCTGTCATGCACTTCATGGGGCGCTAACTCCACAATACTCCTACGGCTTTACCAGGCACTCATTGGGTCGAGACTGCCCTACGGTTGTGAAGTATACACGTCGGCAATAACCGCCAGCCAACCCAAACTTGATGAATTACATCACGCGGCAATCCGACTGTCAACAGGTGCTTTTAGATCATCCCCCATATCAAGTATTTTAGTTGACGCCGGAGTGCTACCATTGGACTTACATAAAGACGAACTCATAACTAAATACTGGTACAGACTACAACGCCAACCTAACAACCGTGCATACACCGTTGTCCTAGACAAACATTTAGATGTAATATACAGAAAAAAGCCTTTCCTACCGCGCTCCTTTGGTTTCCGTGCACGGAGTGGCATTGGGGACCTCCCACTACCATACTTCCTTATAGCAGTTTTCCAGGTACCCCCCATCGCACCGTGGGAGCTCCCAAACACACATTTCTGCCGGTACTTCAACTTCAACACATCAAACATGTCGACAGTAACTGCTCGACAGCTTTTCCTATCCTACACAGCTAGTCACGCCAATTATGTACCAGTATACACGGACGGCTCCAAATCCGATGCTGGCGTTGGATTTGGAGCAGTCTTTCTAGACTTTTCCCGTTCCGGAACCTCAGCCTCAATTTTTACTGCAGAACTATCTGCTATTCTTTTAGCAATCCCTACATTCTTCACTTTGTCTGTTGGTATTTATACCATCTACTCTGACTCACAGGCAGTACTGTCCGCAATGGAAGATTTTGTTATATGTTTTTAAGTGTTATTTTTTTAAGGTGGTTCGTGTTAAGTGTTAGTTTAAGGCGTGAACTGTTATCTCACTCGTTATAGGGTCGGTGTTACCGTTGTCCTGCTTCAGAAGTTGATTGAAGTAGGTGAGATAACACAATATAGCCTTTATAGTTACGCGTGCTAGATGCTTTGGCCGAGCGGAGCCGTTACGTTTACTTTGAGTTCACGTAATTCACTCTCTATGGTATATTAAAAGTGCGATTAGTTTTAACTATATCCACAATTTTACACAAGCGTTACAAAGTTTATGTGAGCGAGTCGCTCGCACACCCTAAGCAGTGTGATCTGCCCACCCTCTTCTGCGGGCTTCAGTCCGGGTGAAACAATAATCCCGTGCCAAGGATTGTTGATTCCACCGTCGATTCAGCACAGTTACCACGGCAAGAAGCACGCCGTAAACATACCAAGCTACGTGTTGCTAAACATCCTGTGGTGATACTGACTTGGTGTTTCGACACATAGTCATACTTTCTTATATACATGGTAATATATGCTACATCGCTCGCTCACCTAAGAGTCGCGACCCCACGACTCACCCGACCTTTAAAATTAGTGTACCTACCCATGTTACTGTCGCGCAATGTGTACTAGCTAAGCGTGGTCTTATTTCAGTTGCTTTAAAGATTATTATACAAGTCAGAGCCCGCTTAACGATACAACACAGGGAAATGCCAATGATAATGACCATGGAAGTAACAAGAAATGGGTTGAGGTAGACAGGGCTAGAGTCATGGACGTGGAAGCGGAGTTATAATCCGAGAAGAAGAAAAAATAGTAGTACATGATACATCCTAGAAAAAAAAATGACTACACTGTCATTAGGATACATGGTAATGGAGCTATTTGGAATAGTAAAAAGAAAAAGGAAAAATCCTTGAAGAAGGTCTGCTACAAACTGAACCTTGACATAAAACTGTCGCAGATAAACACTCATCCGTTGCGTGACAATTAATTGCCAGTGTCGTTACCCTCGGCACGACTTTTGAGACGGACGGGGTCTACAACAATAAATGAGGTTGTGTGAAAAGAGGCAATGTCAACCGTAGAGTCTCCTAATAGTTACAATATGATAACGAGGACAAGTCTGGAGAGTCAGTCCTGAAACTCCGTTTTTCAGGTCTACAGTATTATAAAAGAAAATCTTCTCACCTAGTTGTGAAATGACCCTTGTAACAAATTTCACCGAAATATATAATTCCAGCATAATTGACTAAAGTAATTCCAGCATTAATAAACATCAAATTAAAAAGACAAATTTCCACCTATCCCCCGATCGTAACGAACGTGGATGACTGACATCTGTGACGTCAAAAATAATTCCCGTAACGGTTAACAGTGGTATGTCAAGCAAAGGGTAAGTAAGACTTGTCTGCTTACTTCCAAAGCTTACAGGTATTCACATGCTGGTTACAATAAAGTTAGGGACGGCACCTGCTCAAGTTTAGTTAAGTCTGTCTTCGCAAAGAAAAATGTATGTTTCAAGCAGAAGCACATGAGGTTCAAGGTTAAAAAGTACCAATTCCTATGTTAGTCTACTCTACACCCTCGAGTATTACGGTTCCAAACAACTAAGGAGACGGACTGCCTTACATCAACTCAGCTATAAAAAGAAAATAGTGAGTAAGAGTGAAAAGTATTACTCAAGCACTCCCCTCTCGCATGAAAAAAGATGCAGGCAAAAGCTCAGGAACCAAACATAAATTAATAATTGCGAGGACGCAGGTTATAGTCGTGTGGTGGAAAGATAGACAAAGCATCGTCAGGCTGAGGCAAACAGGCGGTTCTCGCTGGTTCAACTAAAGTCGAATCAAGGACCTCTGGCTGGGCGTCCGTCTTTTTGAGGCGATCACTATGAACAATTTCATATGAATTCAAAATGAGGTCATAAACCTCAAAGTTTTGTCCACTTAGTTGTCAAACTATCTGGCGTGGGCCCACGAATTTAGGGGACAACTTCGAATGTCTCTCTGGGACTCGAAGCATAACAAAGGCACCCACTTTCAAGGAAACAGTGGCGGCACGTTTGTGTTGCTGCAAGCACATAGCCTCAGATGTAGCCTATAGTATATCTCTGACGTTCCTATGAATATCTGTGAAAACTTTGAGTTCAACCTTAGAATAATCATCTACATTATATACAGGCGAAGGAGAACTACTAAGCAAGTCATATGGAAGTCTCTTCTCAACCCCAAAAATTATGTAGTGCGAGATTGTCCCGTTGTCTTACAAACACGGCTGTTTATGCTTGCTGCAACATATGCTAGCCAGTCCTCCCAAGTATGCTGAAGTCCGTTAACGACCGGGCGCAAGACATCTAAAATCTTCCTATTAGCGCGTTCAACAAGGCTGTTGCCGGTTGGGTGATAACTGACTGTAAAACTTTGTGTAATGCCAAACTGTTAGCATATTTCTGCTAAAAGTTGATTGTGAAACTCAGTTCCATTATCACTTAACAACACTCTAGGTGTGGAGTATGGACAAATTAGATGAGTTATTAGGGCATGAGCAATGGACTTAGCAGATTTTTTATCGCCCATCGTGTGGATTCCATCTCCAACAACAGTGTGGCCTAAAAAGGTGTTTTTTGGCTTTAAAATTTCACATTTAGTCAGCTTGGCCTTAAGGCTAGTGTCCCTAAGTTAAAGCAGAACTGCTTCTAATTTAGCTAGGTGACTGACGCCATCCTTGATACAGATGATTAAATCATCTCATAGCATCTTCGATTTGACACAAAACCCGGAACCAGGTTCGGGGATAAACCCAGACCGAGGTCCGGGTTTTCGCGCCGTAAATTGAACGCATTTAGGCGGATATGTAAACCAAACATTTTTCCTCCTCTTCTTTTGACCTGTCCTTCTCCTCTCGGGCGTCTCTCCTGTTTATTCACACACTTTTCCTTTCAATTGTGCTGTGTAGCTTAATTTTTCTTCACTGCAATATACTATCACACTTTACTTCTCAGTTTGTTGCTGGAATAACTTATTGACAGTGCTTATCCGTGCGCTTATTCAAGCATTTGTGCCCTTTTTTTCCCAGCACTGCATCTCCATCCAGCGCGTACCATGCGATGGCCCCGTTGTCCTCCTCTAGCCTCTTAGCCCACTCCTCCCTGGTGCTACTAATAACTCCCCTATCTGCCTCTCATGGTTGCTGCATTCTACTATTGGATGTTCCACTGATTCTTTCTCCCCTGTCCTACAGCTACAGTTCTGGTTTCCCCCTTCCCTATTCCTGCCATTTAGCTGCGGGGTTCTCGTTCTTGCTTTAAACATCAGCCTGCTCCCCCAGTCTCCTACATGCCAGTCTACTCCCTCTAGCTTCTGTGTCTTGCTGTACCATCTTAAAGTCGACTCTTTTACTCTAAAATTCATAGGCCCAGCCTAGGCAGATGGCACACCACCTGTTTATCTTCCCTTTTTTACAACAAAGAAGGCAGCTCAAGGGCACAAAAAAAAAAAACAATAATAAAAAAAAAGCCCGCTACTCGCTGCTCCCAAAAAATAATTAAAAGAGATGGCCGAAAGAAAGATCAATTTCGGGAGGAGAGGTGTCCTGATACCCTATCAGGCTGATGGATAAATGGGTTTTCTGGGAAAGCAAACTCCTTTAACTTAGACATTAGATACTTGCCTGTGTCCCAGGGTAATAGGTTCTCACTTGACGCAGGCTTAAGGGCCAGAGACAAATAAGCGCTGATGAACAACACACTTGTGAGAATAACACTAGCATGTTGTTCCACGGTGTGGGATCCTTACACACACACACACAAACATTTATAAGTTAGCACTAATCAACACCAAGGTGGCTCGGTTCATTATAAACAATGAACTTGAACACCAGGCATCATAACAAATCAAACAACAGATTAATATGTAACCTCTTCACATGTGCAGACAAGCACACACTTAAAATTATGTATAAGATCACATACACTTGCATTGACATTGACTCATACACATACTTACAGGACGCAAACAGTCAGCGTACTCGTAACACACTCAGCCAAAAAGACCAAACATATCACACAAACACTGACACATGTACGGACTCATACTTTCCACGCACCACACGTGACTGGAACAGCCTCCCCCTACAGACTTTACACTGCGGTACAATAGACTCATTCAGAAAACAAATACAGACTCACTTGTCACAACACACCAGGACTAACCAGTAGTACACCTATTAATTTCCCTACACACTCGGCACCCCAGTTCCCCCAGCAGCCAACACAAATATCCGTGTTATGCACCTGTACTGGTGCCCTGTGCATTACTTGTCAAGATCAAGACAACACACAGCTTATCAAGTGCCTCCAACCTTACCTAATGATAACACTGCTGAGCTATAACTCTCTCATTCACTCAGCACAAATAGGGTCATGAAAATCAAGATCAATTCTATCCTCCGGCATAAGAAAATATAGCAAAACAACTGTACAAATGCATTTATTTAACTAATAAAAACATTGAGCACAATACTCAACAGGTACAAAATTTTTATTTTTTTTCTTATTACACAGATTAATCAAGAAAGAAACTGAATTTCAAGACATTGCTGGGTTCCCAGGTGTGATTTGGGACATAAATGGAACACGTTGACACGAAATAAAAAAAAAATACACAAAACTATTAATAATGATTATCATAACTGGGTACATGTTAACTTTACAGTTTTGACTCACTCTAAGATCAGAAGAAACTAATAATGACACCTACAGAGTTTGTGACTTGAGCAAGTTGATAAATATTGCGAAGAGGTACTCAGGATGAAAGGGGGCCCTGCATGGAGACTTGTCCGGAGGGACTCTAGGACTTGGCGTTGTAGGGTGGGTGAGGCGACACACACCCCAGCATATGCCACCTTTGATAGATGACTGTATATTGATAATCCAAATTGGATACTTTCTACAACAATTGAAATACTATTCATGCCTTCAAATTATACCTTGGCAACAAAAATATGATGGAATATAATTTTAAACAAAACTCGTCATTTAGGAAACTTAACCAATTTGGACCTATAGCCGCATTATTAGTTATCTTGTACTTATCTTGAACCCGCGATGTGCTCTTCTGATGTCAATTAATTATTTGTCTTATTAGGTTAAGTATTAATAATAAGTAGAATCACAATTTACTTTCACTTAATCATACGATTCTGTTATGTCACAGTTAGCTATCTTTTCAACACAAATCTACCCCTAGACGTCAGTTAACTGTATTATTAACATTTGGGTGCCTCTGTCTGGGAGATACACATAGCTTACACTTTGCTACATTTTCAGCCCTGAGTGCTTCTGGTTGTTCACATTCTTGTTGGTGATCGTGCGAGTTGTGCCTTTAAAATTTTCACCACACGAAGGCCTGGTGTAGAGGCGTTAGACATCTTCGCACGTGCACACGGTATGAGATAAGTGTTGACGTCGCGTCGAATTATTCCCCAGTGATAATTACCTTTCACCCCAAACTCGAGACTCAGATTAACTTATCGGAACCAGCGACGTTCCAAATCAAATCTTTAAGCTTGAAAGTAGCGTTCACAGTCCTCAAACTCTCAAGAGTACTTAATGTTAGTTCTTGTTAAATCGCTCGGGGTATCGATTTATCGCTAACATTCAACTGGTTCGTTACCTCTTCAGAAGCACACACTTAGGGGTCGCTCCCCTCACCTCGAGGCAACTCACTTAACTCGCCTCATCCCGAGTCAATTGACTCAACTCGACTCTCCTAAATACGAGTCACTCTTTAACTTCAATCGTTTTGACTCTAGTCAATCTTACTAAACTAACATCAACTCAAGCTCAACTTAATCCTAACTCGACTCGAAGTCAACGAAACTTGTGTCACGAATTAACTTTGGGTAAGGACTCGGAAGTACTTAAGGTTGATTCCTCGACATCTTATCAAGCTCATAAAGCTTCCTTGCATTAGCAACTTGATTCATCATGGCGGACGTTCCCAACTTGGATGAATTTGTCGGTAACCTGTCGGTCGCCGAGCTGAAAGAGGCCAACATAACTAAAAAATGACTTAAAATATATCGCTTAGAACTTTAATATCTTTTTCCCTTCTGACATTAGAAAAGAGGAATTAAGAACCCTCATTTTAGCTCATCTTGGGAAAGAAAACACCTGTCCCAGTCCACCTAAGACTCAAGCCTTCTGCTGGAGATCGAGAAAGTAAAAATGCAATATCTGCAGATGAAACTAGAATATGAAAAGCTAGAGAAAGAAAGAGAATATGCAGAAATGCAATGGATGGAAAGATAAAAAGAGAGAGAAAAAAGAAAAAGGAGGAGAAGAAAAAGAAAGAGCATGAATTGCAAATGTTTCAATTAAAATCCACTATTCAGCCTCAGCCTCAGCATATAACTAAGATCACTAAATACCTACCTTTACTCTCTCAGTTATCTGATAAAGATCGAGAGACTTTTTGGAGAGTTCGAAAGTTCAGCTCAACACTTCGAGCTCCCTAGAGAAGACTGGACATGGCTGCTTAAACCTAAACTCACTCCAAAAGCCTTAACTATCTTGAACAGTCTCGAAAACAACACTGATTATTACCTCGTTAAAAAAGGAATTTTGGCAGCCTATTCCATAACAACCGAGGGCTACCGACAAGCCTTCCGCAAGATGTATAAATCTCCTCACCAGACCTATTTGGAGTTTGCATCTGAAAACATCGGGCTCTTCGCCGTTGGCTTAAATCAGCCGCTATAACAACTTTCGACGAGCTTGTTAATATTGTAGCACTGGAAGAGTTCAAAAGGAAGTTGATTATTCCATAATGCTCCACATCACCAACAATGAAGAAACTGACTTAATCAAAGCCGCCCAGTAAGCGGACGTTGTTGCTCTGATTAATCACCCTACTGCCACGGGAGAGAAAAGCCAAGGCTGCATCAACTGTAAAGTAAGGCGAAGGTGGTTCAGGGTCGGTTAAGCCCGTAGGTTGTGGTTCCCAGACAGCTCTTTTTTGCTCATTTTGCAAACAACCGGGCCACCTCATGAATAACTGTCCTAATCCCAAATGCAAAGCAGCTAAAGCCCATTTTCAAAACCAGTGGCTTCTCTTCAAGTTCCCCTCACATCCACTCCACCTAACGATCCATTTAAGCCTTTTAGATCAACAGGGACTGTTCACCTTGACCCCAATAATGTTTATAAGGTCAAAATCGTAAGAGACACTGCCTCCACCCAATCACTCATACTGAAGTCAGTATTCCCGGATATAGAGTAGTGTTATACAGGTGACAAGGTGTACATCAAAGACTTTCTTCAACCCTTTTTCATTCCATTAGCCGAGTACACCTTGACAGTCCCCTCGTAAAAGAAGAAGTAATAGTGGGAGTAAGTGACGACTCATCCTTGCCACTTCCAAATTCTGAATTCCTGCTAGTCAGTGACTTAGCCGGAGGTTCATTCCTTCCACCTTTGATCAGCGAAACGTTGTTAACTCCAAACCCCACCGAGCACCTTGAGAAACAGCAACCTTATATATTTACTGCTTGTGTGACCACTCGTGCACAATCTAGAAGTTCTGATCAATTACCACCTTCACCCCCTAATGGCAGTCATTCCTCTGTTGAAGGCAATCAGCTATTCACAAATAAAGTACTTACAGAGGCTCAGCGGGAAGACTCCACCTTGGCAAAGTTTTACGATAGAGTCACTCCCAAAGACCAAATCACTCACTATCCCTCCTTCTACGAGCAGGATCAGATTCTTATGAGTGTTTCGACCCGCCAAAGTCTCGGATGAAGCTACTTGGACCAACCTAGCCTACTGTTCTACGACAACCTGTTCTTGAGATCGCTCATGGAAGTTTTGCCGGCCACCTGGGGATCAAGAAAACAAGTGAGAAGATCCTGACAGACTTTTATTGGCCAGGACTTAGGGAGGATGTCAAAAATCATGTTAACTCGTGTCATACTTGCCAGGTTGCAGGCAAACCTAACCAAACTATTCCCCCCTATCCCCTTCATCCCATCGCTGTTCCCTCGGAACCCTTTCAAAAATAGTCATTGACATTGTTGGTCCCCTGCCGAAAACAAAAAAGGGTAATCAATATATATTAACAATTCTTGATCCCACAACTAGGTATCCTGAGGCCTTTCCCATCAAAAACATCACTTCTAAAACTATTGTCTCAAAGCTAAGTCAATTGTTTACCACGTTCGGGTTTCCTCAGGAGATCCAGAGTGACCGAGGCACTAATTTCACCAGCGATCTATTTAAAGCAGTCTTGAATGAGCTGGGCATCACACAAACGCTGTCCACTGCTTACCACCCGCAGTCACAGGGAGCTCTAGAGAGGTGCAATCAAACACTAAAAAATCTCCTACGTAAATTTTGTCACAAACAAGACCTCTGATGGGATGACGCCCTTCCTTATATGCTATTTGCCATCCGAGGAACACCTAATGTGTCTTTAGGAGTCTCCCATTTCGAGTTGTTGTTCGGAAGGAAAGTGAGAGGGTCACTAAGGAATGTTAAAGACAAGCTACTAGGCTCAACCTTTCATAGGCTTGTCTCTGTCACTAACTATCTAGATCACTTAAAAGCAATCCTATCTAAAGTTCAATCATTTGCCCGAAACAACATGAAATTAAATTTTGACAAGAAGGCTACAATCAGATATATATATATATATATATATATATATATATATATATATATATATATATATATATATATATATATATATATATATATATATATATATATATATATATATATATATATATATATATATATATATATATATATATATATATATATATACATATATATATATATATATATATATATATATATATATATATATATACACACTCCATTCTTATAACTGAAATATGTAGCTACTTAAGATAACATTTCTTTGCCAGACTTATCAGTGAAGCTATATATTATCTCCCGATATTTATTAAAAGATATGTTGTTTGTCTATTATAACTAAAGGCAATGTGCGACATTATTAAGGCTAAGTTAATCATATTATTGCATAATTTTTATACATATATTTTTTTCAGTCCTACCAGGGTGAAAATTGTCATCGAATAATGTAAGTAGGTGACACAATATCAATGTTTCAGAATGCTGCAAAAATATGCATGTGGGTTCTTTTACTATGCTTTGGTGTTGGTGCTTTTGATTGTTACAGAATGCTGGTATATGCATAGATACGTTTGCTTTATTTTTAACAGGGTTGTGTTTTGCTTATGATTGCTACATAATGCTGATATGTATATATACTTTTGCTTATTTTTAACAGGGTTGTGTTTTGCTTATGATTGCTACAAAGTGCTGATATGTATATATACTTTTGCTTTATATTTAACAGGGTTATAAATGATATTATGTTGGCTGTCTAGTCACTGTAATTACAAATAGAATTTTCTATCATGCATGTATTCTACATACGTATGATAAACTGATGACTGTAGCTGAATGAGACTGAAATCACCAAAATAACAGGAGTAAGATTAGTATTGTGATTTGGGTTGTCATGAAAGTCATTGGCACAGTGCAGGTCATATTTTCCTGTGCCAAAATTATTAAGCTTGACCAGGGGCGTTTCTGTGGCTCAAAAACATTCGCGGGCAAGAGAAAAACATCATGGGCTGAATTTAAATGAGGGAGGAAAAAATGTGTTGGGGGGGGGGACCTGTTTTCATTCACCACCATGCACCTAAGATAAACACATACAGGTACACTACCAGATTGCACAGTAAACTACAAACTGCTAAAAGTACTGGTATATGGCCTCAAAATGTAGTCTTTAGTATGAACTACATCAATAACATAAGCACCGTTCAAACAGTGGATATTATTTATCTATTATTTTTTGGAGAGACGGGGGCACGAGGCCTGGGGGTGAAAAAAGGTTTGGGGCTACTGTCAAAACATTCGGGGCTCAAGCCCCGGAAGTCCAAGGCTAACGACGCCATTGAGCTTGACCTTATTTTCCCTTTGTTGGTGGTGGGTGAAAAATTGGATATTGATTTCTAGGTCACATGTTTGATGTATTGTGTTTTGTCACTGCAGTGCTTCTTGCTGACATGCATGCCTGTGTGAGTCATTGTAAAAATGGGGCCTATACCCTCTGCCTTATAAAACACAGTACCATTAAGGGGAAAAAACTCAAGATTCAACCAAAAATTCATACAACATAAATACTGAAAAAAATGAAGTTTATTGTCTGTGTTCCTATTGCCAAATGCCAGATATTTTATAAGTATATGGCAGAAACAAAAACATGTGTCTGGATATAAAGTAACATATCTGTGTGTATGTGTGTGTGTGCGCACGCGCTGGGCTAAAAGGAAAACGAAGCTCAATGGACAATGCGATTGCTATAAATTCTCATGCATGATTTTACAGATAAACTATATCTCATCAAAGGGGCCGAGGGGAGGCGGCGGAAGGTTCTCCCACATCAGGAGGACATATTGGGCATCCTTGCCCAGTATCATGATAATGCAGGCCACTGTGGTTAACATACTACAGAGGAAAACATTGCCTCTTATTATTACTGGCCAAGGATGAGGGATTATGTCAAAGACTATGTAAGTGATTAGACAAGACATTGTGTGTTCAATTTCACCATGTCAGTGATGCATACACATGTAAAATGTCCTATTGTAAAGAAGAGAAATATTGTCTCTGTGAAGTTAACAAGTTGCCTGTATCAGATTGTAGGGTGTGACTACTGCCAAAAATTTACCAACCTAAAGACTCAGGCCCCTGCCCTGGTACCAATCAAAGTCAATCAGCCACTGAAGTTGATAGGAGTTGATTTAGTTGGTAAGAGACCTTGAACTTATTGTTTGGGGGGAATGCTTTTTCCCATGTAATGAATTTATTTGGAAGGTAATTTCATTTAACATGTGTTTTTATATTTCAAAAATTATTCATTTAATGCTATTCCTGCACAGGTCCTTTAAATATGACACAAAGGGGCCACAGACACATATGTGTTTTTGTGGACCGCTATACCAAATATGTGGATTATTTTCCCCTTGAGGATAAAACGGCTGCTGGGGTCCACAGTTGCATTAAGGAGTTCATCTCACGGTAATCATTTAACACCTGGGCCCGTATCCTCGACAACTATTAATACTAAACTTGGTATTAACTTTCGACTTTGGTATTAACTTCACTCTCAAAGTGTATCCTCAACAACTATTAGCCTAATAACTACTCTTAACTTTGGTATTAACTTGAGAGTGCTGGCGAAGACTTCTAAACACTTAATAGTAAAGTTAATAGTGAATCCCAGACCCAGACCCATATCAACATGGCCACCGGACTTCCTCGTCCAGCCCGCCTCCGCAATTTTGAGTTTGATAGGGCGCTTTGGAACTGTATAACGATGGTGAACTTGTCAAGACATACATATTAGACCGTGCAGGAATGGAGTATGTGACTGATATGGTGAGAAGAGAGCTACAAGATCCAGTTCAAAAGGAGCATTCCCTCACCCCGGGGTTGAAAGTGATTTTGAATTAAAGGTACTTGGCTACAGGAAAAATGCTGCAGTGTTCAAGTGATGAGTTAGGGGGTAAGCCAGAGTAGTGTAAGCAGGGTGACTGTGGAAACTCTGGCCCCTCAGTGACCCGTAGGTAGTCGGAGGTTGATCCAGTCTCCCCTTGATAGGGTAGAGATCCGTGTAAAGCAAGCAGAATTCTACCAACTTGCCGGTGTTGTGGGAGTGATAGACTGTACCCATGTGAAAATAATGGCACCAAAGGAAAACGATGTAGTTTATGTCAACAGAAAAAAAAAAAACATAGCTTGAACATACAATTAGTGTTTGATGCCTTTGTTATTGATTAAAATGTGAAATATTCGAGTTAAGGAAAACAAAACATGGGAAAAAAAACTTTTATTTGTAGCAGAGAGGTACACACGTGCAAATGAAAAAGATGACATTAAAATTGCATTAAAATGTCATTTAGAATATGATTTATAATTATTGCTGCTGGTTATTCATATTGAGATAATGGTGGTAAGAAAGCTTGTTAGAGACGTCTGCCAGTGTGAGGGAGGAGGAACGAAAGGTCGAGGTGACCACATCGCGAACATCATGACTTATGAGTGAAGTAAAACGAGGTTACTTGGTTTCTGTTTACAAAGTTCCAAGTGGAAAAACAACTTTATTGTGAATTCAGTGTATACATTTCTGGAGTATTGTGTTTACTGAGTGAATTGGTGACCAATCTGTTGCTATTCGTGTCTTGCTTGAAGATATTCATCATTGGATACAAAGCTATGGTATTAATGTGCAATAGTCATCATAACAAAATACATAGTAATTAATTATATATGTCAACCTATTTATTTTCATGAGATCATGGTATGACCACTGAAAAACATAGCTTTTTATCTTGGCTCCATTACAAATTCAGTATATAATTACTCTATTAGTGGAATCTAGTTTCCAGCAGCTTTTATTATTATGCCAATATTCTAAGCACTCAGCTTGCAAACATGCTTAGGTTTATGTTGTCAGCTTGGGTCGGACTTATGTTAACACTTTACCAAGTGACCTAAGATTACTGAATGCTCGCAAAGCTATGGTATTAACGTGCAATGGTCATCATACCAAAATACGTAGTAATTAATTATATATGTCAACCTAATTATTTTCATGAGATCATGGTATGACCGCTGAAAACATAGCTTTTTTTTTATCTTAGCTCCATTACAAATTCAGTATATAATTATTCATATATTCAATAAAGTAGTGGAATCCAGTTTTCAGCATCTTTTATTATTATGCCAATATTCTAAACACTCATCTTGCAAACGCGCTTAGGTTTAAGTTGTCAGCTTGGGTCGGACTTAGGTGAACACTTTACCAAGTGACCTAAGATTACTCAATGCTACCATATAGGTATACTACGTCTTTGATTGTGAGTTCATCAGAGAGCACTGGAGAGCAGCATGAGTCTAATTAGGTGCTAATGAATATCCTGCCTGCATCACAGACTACATAAAATGCAAATATGATCAGTGCCTAAAGGTTTTATAAGGTAATGATGGTATAATATATATATATATATATATATATATATATATATATATATATATATATATATATATTTATATATATATATATATATATATATATATATATTAATATATATATTAAACTGTCTGCCCTAATGTCCCTCCCACTTTTGAAGGCTAAATGACGCCCCTGATTGTAACAACGCATCTTGTAACACCCATGACTGGGTGCCGGTGCAAATCTCCTCATTTAACACCGAGAAATTAATCTAGGCTCTAGGGAACTCGGAAAAATCCAAGTTAGAGAGTGCTGGCTGTGGAGATTGAACCAGTGACCTGCGACATACAAAGCCATGTCTGTCAGTCGAGCCAATAAAGGTAAAGGTAAAGGTGGGGCATACGCTGTAGCAGCGCGTGGCCTCGGTGCTCATCTCCGTAACATTGGGCCTTGAGCCTGTGGTGGGAGGGAGCCCATTACCCCGGGACACAGGGCCAGTGTGACATCCGGGTTACCACAGTTTCCCCAGGTAGTCATTTATCGACCAGCCCGAGAGTAAGGATGATCAGCTGGGTGAGCTGCACGCCGACTGCCCAGGCCGGGATTCGAACCCGGGCCCACGTAGAAGCCAGGCATGCTGACCACTAGACCACGGAGGTGTATTGGAGCCCAATCTCAAGTGAACCCACTCACAATGGCACACAATTTATTTTCCCGTAAATTTTGTGCTTTGAATGAATTTGCTAACCATTTCCGTCGAAAAACATCTGAGATTATTTTTCACCCCTTACACCCTAACCTCCTCAGTAAAAAAAAAAAAAAAAAAAAAAAGTGACAAAATCATAGCCTTGAGGCAGTAATATTCAGCCCCAGCATCAAAAAATTATACTGCTGCCCTATGAAAGGCATCTCTTAACTCCGATGAAGTAGGTGGTGACTGTGATGGAGCAGCTTCATTGTCATCCCTTGCGATAGCAGGTGTCATTGGGCCAGCAGATGATGAAGCAATGGCTGGTGTCATTGGGCCAACAGATGATGAAGCAGTGGCTGGTGTCATAGGGCCAGCAGATATTGAAGCAGTGGCTGTTGCCGGAGCAGCTAATGGTATCTTTTCCACAATTAATGAACAATGTGCTGGGATAGTCTCTAGCAATACTGATAAAGTGTGTATCTACAAAGAATATGAATTTAAGGGTGATTAATAAATTGTTTTAATAAGAATATAAAAGTTTTTACCAAAAACATACAGGCCAGTCAATATTTCACTGCTGCTTGACTGTTGATGCTGTCCTATCCTTAGCACATCATGTCAATGCTGAATGGCCCTGGTACCCCTTCAAATACATGAGACGAGCAGCCTATGATGTCATACACCAGTTTATCTACCACAGTTAATGTCATAGTTATATAGGCAGGCGCCTGCGTATTTGTGGTGCCACACGTGTGGGGCACTCAGGTGCTGGGGGAAATGTCATTGTTATGAAGGGGCAGGGGTAAACCAGTGTATGCTGTGAGGCCTTGGTGTGGAAGTTCCCTGTCTGAACTGTGCAGCTAATCCCTCATACAGTTAGGGCCTTTTTTACTCCTTCAGGGTCTGTACAGCTGAGAGAGTGGTGTACATGAGTGTGAGTGTGTGAGTAAGTGTGTGCCTGTCTTGGCTAAAACCCTTCACTGGGGGAAGACAACAAAGGTATTTAGATAGATTGATAGTCATTGACAGATGAACATTAAACAAATTTCTATATCAAATATGCAGTTAACTGCTATGAACTTATTAACTTTAAGCTGAAATAAAGGCATTGTGGCCAGTATAGCTGCATTCTGTGAGCACATAAAAAAACTAACTAATATAAGTTTTACATTTAAAGACATAACCGCTGCTCATTCTTGCACTTGGCAATGCAAGGCTTTGATTTTTGTTGTACGTTGTACCAACGCCTCTCACAGTCATTCTGCGTACGGGGTCCACTCCCAGGGAAGGCACTGTCAGGGTATAAATGTGAAGCAAGTTTCTTAATCGTTTCACTATGGCATGCAATTTATTTCCCATACCTTCTCCAATAACATTTAATACATGCTGTGATGGAAAGCTAAATCAGTACCAATATTTTATTTACATGCATCATAAGACATTAACTTTTTAGTTGTTATGAACATGGCCATAAATAATACTTTTCATTACCTACTTTTCTAAAATGCTTTTCTCTAAGTAGGAGGATATTACACAATACAGCTATACAAAAAAAATCAAAGCATTAATCTTAATTCCATTCTTTTGAGTACTTCTAACCTAACATTATATCACCAGAAACTGTTTGACCAATGCTATCAAAATAATATTTTAATCTTACTTTACCATTCTCATCAAATCTACCTATTCCGATATAGTCTTAACATAAAATATTTGTAAAAGTGTTGAGAGCCTGGCATGCCCAACCCACCCACCCCTCGAAAAAAAATTAAATAAGGAATAAATAAAATAACAGGTAAATATGACTTCAGGGGCTACCCAACAACTGGGAGGCCAAAAAATGGACCACCAACCCAATTTTTTTTTTTTTTGCTGATTTGAATAGTAAAAAATATAAGAAAACGGTGATGTAAAGATTTTTCCTCAAAAATGTTTTAAATACCATTTAAAGGGACGGCGGGCGTATGCATTTTAAAGCACCGCGGGACTTTAAACTCTATACACCCGCCGTTTATGGTTAGTTTTCGCTTCTTTTCTTCCTTGTTTTCCGCCCTCATGCGCTCCACTTGCTGCCAGGAGGTTTACAGAGTTGCCAGACGTACGTCGAAGTGTGTTTGCGAGCAGATCCAGGCGGTCACGGCCAATCAGTTACCCCGTAAACACTGATGAGTGCATTGTGTCACGCTCCATCGCCACAACACTCGCCTTCTTTACGGATCGTTCACCCCTCTTATGTTGTCTTGTTGTCAACATATTATTGGGGACACAGCTATGGCTCCTCGAACAAGAGAAAGATTCAAGAAGCTACGTGAGGCTAGAAGGAAGAAACGAAGAGACAAAAATCAAGAGGAACAGGAGACTGGCGCGAGGCTCGGAACACCACCACCACCGCCGCGGGCAGGACGCCGTGACTCATCACCGCCTGGGACACCACCACCACCACAACACGTTACCAGGTCAGGCTTCAAACTGAGTAATGTTCCTGCACTAGAAGAAGAGAAGAAGAGTGACAATATCGATACAAAATATGTGATTGTAGATGAGGAAAGCCTTCTACAATGGGTGAAGAGTTTTGCGTATTGCAGTTGTGGGAAAAAAAAGTATGCTGGTAAAAATAAACCCCTCTGCAGTGATTTGGCACTGTGAAAACACCCCAGCAGTGAGGTATTTTACCGATAAAAGCACAAGAAGACAACGGTAAGACACCAAAAATAAATACGACAGGATTCGTGGGTAAGTTCTGGACAAATTTCGTTTTTGTAACTACATTAAATATTGATATTGTACGGTGATTCATTGTTATTTTATTCAGTATATGTGAGGGACTTTTGTGTGTGAAAATAAATCAAATCGCGCTATATTTGTCATAGATATGTGATAACTAAATCTTTAAACGCGTTTATCTCAAAACATCAAATTTACAAGTTTAAAAGAAAATGCTAAATAGAAAAACATTTGCAGCTCCTTCAAAATGCTCATAGTTATACATGAAGGGATTGTCTACATCGCCACAATTCTATTTTTTGGGAATAGTGAGAAGTTTAGCCTCGGGGGAATTTAATGATGGGAAAAAGTGACGTCATAACTTATACCAAATTTCGACAGCTATTTCTAGACGCGTATTGACAGTTATGACAAAAAACAAATTGTGGGGCTGTTACTATGTTATTTAAGTAACACCATACAAAATCTGAAGTCTCTAGGACAAATTTCATAATTTGGATTAACGTATGACGTCATACATTCATAACATCATAACGCTATGCACTAGCATGTTCAAATTTTGACCCAATCTCGGCACCTAGATTTTAAACAGACCCTGAAAGTTTGAAGAAAAAGTACTGCAAACTTTTTTTTTCAATGAATATTATTGTCCAGTTGTTGGGTAGCCCCTTCACTCTCTTATACTAACCCCTTTTCCACCCTAACAAACTTGGGGACCTACCATGTTAGGTTAGGACGTTTTTGGTAGGACATGTTTAGCAGGAGTTGGTTTAGTTATGTTAGATTGTTGAGGGAGTGGGGGTTGCAGCAGAAATGGTCATGATGATGCTATTCACATGGAGCAGTAGGAAAAAGTATGTCCTGTTTGGAAACTCTGTGGTTGTGTTTGTATACAAAAATACCCATTTGACGAGGTTAGGTTAGTATGCAAGTTACTTGAATCATGGATATGTGAATATGTAACAAAAAAAATAAAAGCGTTAACCTTAATTTCATTATCTTGAGTACATTCCAATCTAACATTATATCACCATAATCTGTTTGGCCAATGCTATAAATATACTATTTTAATCTTACTTTACCGTTCTCACGAAACCTACCTATTCCCATATAGTCTTGACATAAAGTACTTGTAAAAGTGTCCATAGTCTGGCATGCCTAGCATCCCCCCCAATAAAAATAAATAATAAACAAATAAAAATAAATAAAGAATAAAAAAAGGGCAAATATCCCTTAACTATCTATACCAACCCCCTCTCCCCCCCCCCCAACAAACTTGTCATGTTAAGTTAGGATGTGTTCGGTAGGACGGGGCAGGTTTGGCACTTGGGGACCTACCATGTTAGGTTAGGATGTGTCAGGTAGGTCAGGTTTAGCAGGAGTTGGTTTAGTTATGTTAGATTGTTGAGGGAGTGGGGGTTGCAGCAGAAATGGTCATGATGATGCTATTCACGTGAAGCAGTAGGAAAAAGTATGTTCTGTTTGAAAACTCTGTGGTTGTGTTTGTATACAAAAATACCCATTTAACGAGGTTAGGTTAGTTTCCAAGTTACTTGAATCATGAACATGTGAATATGTAACAAAAAAAAACCATTAACCTTAATTTCATGATCTTGAGTACATTTCAATCTAACATTATATCACCATAATCTGTTTGACCAATGCTATAAATATACTATTTTAATCTTACTTTACCATTCTCACAAAACCTACCCATTCCCATATAGTCTTGACATAAAGTACTTGTAAAAGAGTCCATAGTCTGGCATGCCTAGCACCCCCTCCCCTGTAAAAAAAAAATAAACAAATAAAATAAATATAGAATGAAAACAGGGCAAATATGCCTTAACTATCTATACCAACCCCCTCTTCCCCCCCGACAAACTTGGCATGCTAAGTTAGGATGTGTTCGGTAGGACAGGGCAGGTTTGGCATGGTTAGGTTTAGTTATGTTAGGTTGTTGAGGGAGAGGGGGTTATGGCAGAAATGGTCATAATGAAACTATTCAGATACATAATGAAAAGATATGTTCTGTTTGGAAAGTCAGTGGTTGTTATTATGCAAAAAATACCCAATTGATTAGGTTAGGTTAGTTTGTAAGCTGATTGAACCATCAATATGTGATTATCAACCTTGTTACAGCTTCTGTCACTTCAGTCCACGCTCTCTTCTTATCCTCAGGGGTGATACTCTTCCCATAACACCCTCTGATTATACGTATTTTTTCTTGAATTTGATGCAAGAAGACCGTTTCATCTGGCGACCAATTAAACTTACTCCTTTTCTGCGCTGGTTCTCCGGCCGATAGATGTGTTCATTGGGGCAGATGACATGGTTATGGTGCGGTAATTTCAGCAGATCAATTCGTGACGCAGGAGGGGACATACGGGCATTGACGAGTGACGGATTAAAAGCAGCCTTTGAGGCTGCTTCTATCTGCCACAAAACTCAGTATTTTCTTGTGTTTGCCATTTATTATGTTTCGGTTGTACATTTATACATATATTCTTCATTTTTCTTTTGAAATATATACTTAATTCATGTCGGATGTTTACGTTTTGCACGGAGGCGTCCTTAGCAACGAGCCCCCCATAAAGAAGAAGAGGAAGAAAATAATACAGGCCAGGGATTTGCTAATACTTACACTCAAAGTTGACGAGGATAGCTTTTACTCTCAATAATTTGAAACTATTAACTTTGATAGTAACTTAAAGAGTAAAAGTTAATAACTCTCGAGGATACGGGCCCTGGTCTTCCCTGCTATATTTTGAAATGCTTTTCTGTGCAATGTAAGTTTGCTGAAGTTCTTACGTATTTTATGCTGTACTGTGATAGTTAGTTGTAATAAATGCATACGATTAGCTATAACTGATGAAATGATTCAGTCAGAACCCGATAGCCTAGCTACGTACTTTATTTTGTTTTCTCGTGATTTTTTTTTCTTTTTTGTTTACTTAAATTATCTCATTCTTTTCCTAATACTGTAATATTATATGTGCCAGTGGCAGATTCGTTATCATAATATTTATTAATATGCATAGCCTACTGCATAGTGTAAGTGCATAGTGCTTTTGTTTTTATTAATTTCCAGAACGTGTCCGTGGGCATAGGAGTACGCATAGCCTACTGCATAGTGTAAATGCATAATGCTGTTTTATGAGTAGGCATAGCCTACTGCATAATGTAAATGCATAATGCTTTTTTTATGAGTGGGCATAGCGTACTGCATAGTGTAAATGCATAATGCTTTTGTTATTGTTAATTTCCAGAACGTGTCCTTGGGCATATGACTAGGCATAGTCTACTGCATAGTGTAAATGCATAATGATTTTTTATGATTATGCATAGCCTACTGTATAGAGTAAGTACATATGCTTTTTTTCATTGATTTCCAGAACGTGTCCGAGACAAGGCTGGAGTACAAACGAACAGGTTGCGTGCCCTTCCCCGTTGTTGTCTGGGTAGGGACTGGCTCCACCAAACCCTTCTCCTCAACTCAAACCCTCCCTGCGATCCGGCACGAGAGGAATGACAGATGATAAAATTTACGAAGAAAAAAAATATTCTTATGCAAATGTTATGTACATACAAACACTGTATGATACAGCGTGTGTTGGCGCGCGAGCCGGGCTATGACGCAATAGCGCGGGCCATTTAAATATGGCTTCCAGGGGGCAGGGGCTTTAATTTTATGAAAAGAAACCTCACCACATGGCAATTTTTGGCTATCCCGCCCATGCTGAGCGAAAAAAAACACGTATTTGTCCGATTTTATATATATACGTAAAAAAAATATACCCATAGTCGCCACCCTTCTCCGCGGAGATCGATCCTCCAACCAACGAGGAGCCGCCTGCCTCCTCCTCGTATGGTGGTGGTTGATCCAGCGTCATTTATTAAGTCGTGTGCTAGCTACTACGACAAGCTGGATATGTTCCCTACAAGTGGTGGGATAATTTTTCCCAAGACTTTGGGAATTGTAGCACAAGTCGAGACGCTGGCCCTTCGTACGACATACAATTTGCTGTGGGCGGTAAGCTTTGCCTCTTGCCAGATCGAATTTACTAAATTTCCCTTATTTTCATAAAATTTAGCAAAGCATTTACTTGTAGTATTTTTTTTTTTATATATATATATATATATATATATATATATATATATATATATATATATATATATATATATATATATATATATATATATATATATATATATATATATATATATATATATATATATATATATATATATATATATATATATATATATATATATATATATATATATATATATATATATATATATATATATATATATATATATATATATATATATATATATATATATATATCCTATTTCTGATTTACCCGCCTTTTCGTCAGAATTACACAATTTACAGTGGAAACATATTGGCCCTTTGCCGCTTCTTGTCAGCCAACTTTTAAACAACGGGTCATTTTCCCATTTTTTATGTGTATTTCTGCGCATACGGCTGTCGTTTCCGCTTTGCTGGAGGACTAGACATGACTACTGTGTATTAGTAACAAAAACGAAAACTTAACTGAGTGACAGTGTGAGACAGACCGAGGGAGAATACTGGTACTGGTGAGAAGCGGCCAGGGTGAATACGCGTCTCGGTCTCGTAGATTCAGCTAGCTAGAAGGGACAAGGGGGGAAGGGGAGGGATGGTATACGGGTCTCGTACAAGTCATGACACCGTTCGAGGATGAGGGAAGGAAGAGTGAACGGTAGGGGAAGGATATAGTGATCGAGAGAGGCCTCACAATTTGGTTGCAATGCAATTGACCTGTCCTGTATCATACAAGTCAGACAAACAGGAAAGATTTGTAATTTGGAAGAAACAATAACTTATTTCTGATGATGGATTTAAGATTATTCGGCATATTATTCGAAGAAGACGAATATTTTTCCCACATATTCGAATACGAAGGCGAATACTTTGATGTCAGATGACAAGTATTCAAATACGAATACGAATACACCAAAATACTGTATTATAATGTATTCGAATACGAATACCCCATCCCTGCTCGCCCTTAATGGTTCGTTTTGTCTCGTGAACGCTGGCCGAGGCAGTCACCGACTGCTTGAGTGACGGGTAAACGGCTGGAGTAACGCAAGCAGTCCTCGAGAGCGCTGGCCGAGGCCAGCGGGTAATCGGCGGGGGTAGGTCGCTCGCCCTTAATGGTTCGCTTTGCCTCTTGAGCGCTGGCCGAGACAGTCATCGACTGCTCGAGTGACGGGTAAACGGCTGGAGTAACGGACAAATCAAGGAGACACTGGCCCTTCATACGACATACAATTGGTTGTGTGGCGGGTAAACTTTGCCTCCCGAGAGCTGGACAAGGCCTTCAGTCATAATTCGTGAGGCAGGTAAACGGCGGGTGTAGCGCGCCAGCACCTGATGGATCGCTTTGCCTCGTGATTGCTGGCCGAGGCAAGCGGGTAATCGGCGGGGGTAGCTCACCCGCACAATTTATCGTTTCCTTGGCACTTTGTAAGACGTGAAGAACATATTTCTTGTGTCAAAACAGAAGAAGTCGTCAAAGGCAAAACCGTGACATTAAAGTTGAACCACATTAACTATACACTTGCGTAGTGGAGGAATGTTGCTCACTTTCTGTCCGGGAGAAAAGGAGCAATTTTAGGTGCTCAGCTCAATCCGTGCTCCATATCTCGCTCATTCCATTCCCAGAAAGTCCGATTTTTTGGTGACACTGGAATGAGGAACATAGGGAGCACGGATTGAGCTGAGCACCCAACAATGCTCATTTTCTCCCGAAGTTATTCGTAGGAATATCTCATGGCTGCGGTAGCGTATTTTAGTTAGAACCGAAAGCACATTAATGGTAGACTTGCGTAGCGTAGACATGTATGAAATTGAAGGAATTCCTAGGGACATCTCATGACTGAGTGCTCGTATTTTCAATCAGTCAGCACCGTACACATTACAGTTGAACCACATTAACTATACACCTGCGTAGTGTAGGTATGTTGCTCACGTTCAGTCCGGGAGAAAAGGAGCATTTTGGGGTGCTCAGCTCAATTAGAACATAAGAACATTAGAACGCAGGAGTCTACAAGAGGCCGGTAGGCCTGTACAAGGCAGCTCCTTTGACCCTAAGGTCCCGTGTATCTAACCCCACCTAATATCGCTGTCCATGAGTTTATCTATTCTATTTTTGAATGTGACAATTGTATTGGCACTCGCCACATGACTGCTAAGCCTATTCCACTCATCCACCACCCTGTTAGTAAACCAATTTTTGCCTATGTCCCTGTTGAATCTGAATTTATCCAGTTTAAACCCATTACTTCGTGTCCTGCCCGGTTCTCCTACCAACAAAACCTTATGAATGTCTCCCTTATTAAAGCCCTTCATCCATTTATAAACCTCGATCATGTCTGCACGCACCCTTCGCCTTTCTAGAGAATGCAAATTTAACTGTTTGAGTCTTTCCTCGTATGTAAAGTTTCTCAACCCCTGAATCATCTTAGTCATCCTCCTCTGCACCGATTCTTTCGTGCTCCCTATCTCGCTCATTCCAGTCCCACCACGAAACTCGGACTTTCTAGGACTGGAATGAGCGAGATATGTAGCACGGACTGAGTTGAGCACCTCAAAATGCTCCTTTTCTCCCGGACTGAAACTGAGCAACATACCTACACTAGGCAAGTGTATATTTAATGTGGTTCAACTGTAATGTGTACGGTGCAAATTAATTGTAAATTCGAGCACGCAGTCATGAGATGTCCCAAGGAATATTTTCAATTTTAGACATTCCTACGCTACGCAAGTGTATAGTTAATGTGGTTCAACTGTAATGTCAGAGGGTGCTAATTACTTGAAAATACGCTACCCCAGTCATGAGATGTCCCAAGGAATTCCTTCAACTTTAGACATACCTACGCTTCGCAAGTCTACAATGAATTTGTTTTCGGTGCTAATTAAAATACGGTACCGCAGTCATGAGATATCCCTAGAAAAAGCTTCGGGAGAAAAGGAGCATTTTGAGGTGCTCAACTGGAGTAACGGACAAGTCAAAGAGACACTGGCCCTCCATATGACATACAATTTGCTGTGTGGCGGGTAAACTTTGCGTCTCGAGAGGCTGGAGGAGGCCCTCAGTCATGAATCGTGTGGCGGGTAAACGGCGGGGTCAACACGCCAGCACCTGATGGCTCGCTTTGCCTCGTGATCGCTGGCCGAGGCAAACGGGTAATCGGCGGGGGTAGCTCGCCCGCCCGCCCGCCCACTGGCGGGTAAACAGCGGGGGTAGGTAGCTCTCCCTTAATAATGGTTCGCTTTGCCTCCTGAGCGCTGGCCGAGGCAGTCACTGACTCCTCGAGTGACGGGTAAACGGTGGGAGTAACGGACAAGTCAAGGAGACACTGGCCCTTCATACGACATACAATTTGCTGTGTGGCGGGAAAACTTTGCGTCTTGAGCGCTGGACAAGGCCCTCAGTCATGAATCGTGTGGCGCGTAAACGGCGGGGGTAACGCACCAGCACCTGATGGCTCGCTTTGCCTCGTAAGCGCTGTCCTTAAGATGACAGGCAGCATCGGTCACGTATGAATTCGGACTGAACCCGTTCACGTTTCTTTAGATGATAAGTACGCATCGGTCACGTATGAATTCGGACTGAGCCCGTTCACGTTACTTAAGATGACAAGGACGCATCGGTCACGTATGAATTTGGACTGAGCCCGTTCACGTTACTTAAGATGACAAGGACACATCGGTCAGGTATGAATTTGGACTGAGCCCGTTCACGTTACTTAAGATGACAAGGACACATCGGTCACGTATGAATTTGGACAGAGCCCGTTCACGTTACTTAAGATGACAAAGACGCATCGGTCACGTATGCATATGGACTGAGCCCGTTCACGTTACTTAAGATGACAAGGACGCGTCGGTCATGTATGAATTCGGACTGAGCCCGTTCACATTACATAAGATGACGAGGACGCGTCGGTCAAGTAGGAATTCGGACTGAGCCCGTTTACGTTACTTAAGATGACAATTCCCGGCAAACACAAGTACGACGGCCCTCCAGCGGGCCGACGTGTGTTGTTGCGGCGGCCCTACGGTGCAAAACTCCGTCGGCCCGATGTCCTTTTTGCTCATCGTTTTAACGGAGGCCCGACGGACCATGCCGGTCATATGTCTCCCATATGCCGATCTTTGCCTCCCATATGCCGATCATATATAATATGCTAGCCCCAGCCCCCACTCACCCACATCGCCCTTTACTTTTACCACAAGCCACACTGCCATAAAGACATTAGAAATAAATGTATTGCAACGACTGGAATTATAACTATTATTATAAATATAGTATACTAAAGTTACTTAACTATACCAATAAAAAATAGATTTGCATGATAAATTATACCATGTGAAAAAAATATATATATACTTTTTTGCATGTCACATGTAAATCAAACTAAGTAAGAATCTTGAAGAGTATAATAGCTAGTCACCTAATATAATGAAACTTCATTGTCCCTTTGAATTTATGAATGATTAAATTACAACAGTAAAATATAATGGTCTTAACAAAAAATATAGACACCTGTAATAGTTTGAGGTAGTTGTCATTACAACTTCAACTAAAATTGTTCCCATACATATATTCATCGTGCAATATACATATATGTCAAACCATTTAAATCTATATCAAATATGATGATATATCAGCTATATAGATCCGTTATAGTTTACCATATCCTTATTATTCTGGCTCAGTTATCTTTCCTATTGTTAATGTTAACTTTCCCACAAATGATGCATGAACTATACAACAACCGTTATGTAATTGCTGCTCATTCGTAATTATTCCACTACCTGAACTTGTTTTGTCCTCCGGCCCATAATTTGAACACAGAAATCCTAGTCATTGACAGTAGGCTACATGTAGGTAGGCTACGTTAATTAAAAAAAAAAAAAAAAAAAAAAAAATCTTAATTAGTCCGTATAAAATTGTCACGTTGTTATCGCTATCAGCTGCTACCATCCTGTAAATTACTGGCATAAGTATGTTGTGAAGTCCTGCAGTTAATACAAAATAAATAAAAAATACAAAAATCATTATGTACATACATTATGCAGTAGGCAATGCGTACTCCTATGCCCACGGACACGTTCTGGAAATTAATAAAAAAAAAAAGCATATGCACTTACACTATATAGTAGGCTATTCCTACTCATAAAAAAGCATTATGCATTTACACTATGCAGTAGACTATGCCTAGTCATATGCCCACGGACACGTTCTGGAAATTAACAATAACAAAAGCATTATGCATTTACACTATGCAGTAGGCTATGCCTACTCATAAAAAAGCATTATGCATTTACACTATCCAGTAGGCTATGCCTACTCAGAAAACTCACTTATGCATTTACACTATGCAGTAGGCTATGCCTACTCATAAAAAAAACATTGTGCATTTACACCATGCAGTAGGCTATGTCTACTCATATGCCCACGGACACGTTCTGGAAATTAATAAAAAAGCTATATGCACTTACACTAGGTAGTAGGCTATGCGCTCTCATATGACTACGGACACATTCTGGAAACTAATAAAAAAGCATTATGCACTTACACTATACAATAGTACTATATTAATAAATATTATGACAACGAATCTGCCACTGCCACATATAATATTACAGTATTAGGAAAAGAATGAGATAATTTAAGTAAACAAAAAAGAAAAAAAAAAGATCACGAGAAAACAAAATAAAGTACGTAGCTAGGCTATCGGGTTCTGAATGAGTCATTTCATCAGTTACAGCTAATCGTATGCACTTATTACAACTAACTACCACAGTACTTCATAAAATACGTAAGAACTTCAGCAAACATACATTGCACAGAAAAGCATTTCAAAATATAGCACGGAAGACCAGACGTTCACGTACCACACGACTCACACCCACCGCCGGCTCCACAGTGCACACTGACTTGTGTCGTGTGCCGCCCGCCGGCGTTCCAGCGAACACATCATGATTGCCCGACTTTTTTTTCGCATTACATTATGGGTATAGAACTCCACGTAGTATATAATTTCATTTTAATTTATATATATTAATAATGATAACACAATGATTTAATTAAAAAAAAAAAAAAAAATCCAAGAAGGATTAACGTCACTAGTGAATGTTAATTGTGTTATGCGCGTGTGTGTGTGTGTGTCTGTGTGTGTGTGTGTGTGTGCACATAAGTGTATATACTATATGCCCATGGTCGTTTGCAGTTTCTGGAAAGACTGATCGATTCATTATCCATCACATACATACCATTGAGTCACATTCATAAACAACGTCTTTTACATACGCATTCACAGCATGTCACTGCAGGAGATGATACTTAAAGTCGTTGGAGTACGGAGGCCATCCGTCGATTTGACGTCAGAAATTTTGCTGACGGTGACCGCCCTTCTGCCGACGGTTATATTTGCTGGGAGTACGGAGGCCCTCCGTCGAACTGACGTCACAAATTTTGCCGACGGTGGCCGCACTTCTGCTAACGGTGCTGGTTTGCTGGGAAGGACGCGTCGGTCAAGTAAGCATTCGGACTGAGCCCGTTCACGTTTATACTTAAGATGTCAAGGACGCGTCGGTCAATTAAGTAAGTGATCCAAAACTTGTTTATCGAAACTCTCATGCTCTAAGTAGAGGTGTATCTTATGGACATACCTTAATGGACAGGAATTTGCAAAGCTTAGTATTTCTTATAATTATTTACTCTGCGCTGGCTTTACTCTGTATTGCTGCTGACCGGCCGGCCTGATGAGCAAGTCTTCCATAGCTCGCCTCATAAGAAGGGCGTCTCCATGGCCGAGTGATTAAGGCGGGGCATACCCGCCTCTTTGATCGCTGGTTCGATTCACGACGGGAGCAGGATTTTTTTTTTTTCGCGTGTGTTTCATTACACAGTTTTATTATGCATGCTATGACGTCACGCTGCCTTCCAATGCGTGTGTGTGTGTGTGTGTGGGGGGGGGGGTCCGATAGGATGATATAATATAAGGATAGCTCACTGAAACGTCATCGATGACGTCATGACTGCGGTATGTCATCTGGTTCACTCTCACCCTGCCTGGTCAAACTCTTTCGCCTCTGCCTGTCAACATCTACCTTTCCTTCTTGCTGAAAGTATGCCTTCATACAGCCTGTGCCTAAGAAGGGTGACCGCTCCAATCCCTCAAACTACCGTCCTATAGCTTTACTTTCTTGTCTATCTAAAGCTTTTGAATCAATCCTTAACCGGAAAATTCAAAAGCACCTTTCCACTTCTGACCTTCTATCTGATCGCCAGTATGGGTTCCGCAAGGGGGGTTCTACAGGTGATCTCCTAGCCTTCTTAACTGACTCTTGGTCATCCTCTCTTAGCCGTTTCGGTGAAACTTTTGCTATTGCGCTGGACATATGAAAAGCTTTTGATAGGGTCTGGCACAAATCTTTGCTTTCTAAACTACCCTCCTACGGTTTCTATCCTTCTCTCTGTACCTTTATCTCCAGTTTCCTTTCTGACCGTTCTATTTTTGCTGTGGTAGACGGTCACTGTTCTTCCCCTAAATTTATTAACAGTGGTGTCCCACAGGGTTCTGTCCTATCTCCCACTCTTTTTCTGTTGTTCATTGATGATCTTCTTTCCAAAACGAACTGTCCTATCCATTCCTACGCCGATGATTCCAGTCTGCATTACTCAACTTCTTTTAATAGAAGACCCACCCTTCAGGAACTTAACGACTCAAGGCTGGAGGCTGCAGAACGCTTAGCCTCAGACCTTACTATTATTTCCGATTGGGGCAAGAAGAACCTGGTGTCCTTCAACGCTTCAAAAACACAGTTTCTCCACCTATCCACTCGACACAATCTTCCAAACAACTATCTATTATTCTTTGACAACACCCAGCTATCACCTTCCTCAACACTAAACATCCTCGGTCTATCCTTAACTCAAAATCTCAACTGGAAACTTCATATCTCATCTCTTACTAAATCATCTTCCTCGAGGCTGGGCGTTCTGTACCGTCTCCGCCAGTTCTTCTCCCCTGCACAGTTGCTGTCCATATACAGGGGCCTTGTCCGCCTTCGTATGGAGTATGCATCTCATGTGTGGGGGGGGTTCCACTCACACCGCTCTTCTGGACAGAGTGGAGGCTAAGGCTCTTCGTCTCATCAGCTCTCCTCCTCATACTGATACTCTTCTACCTCTTAAATTCCGCCGCAATGTTTACATAGATTTACATAGAAAATCAGACCACACAGACCCCATGGTCCAGACTTGGTGGTCTGTCCTTAAACCTAAGTGATTTTACATTAATCAGAAGACTCCAAAACGTTGCATTTCTACTCTAGTTGATATTAAGTTGAAGGAAGTGACGGTCGAGCTTATTTTTGAAGGAGTCAATCGTGTTACACTGGACCACTGACGGTGGAAGCTTATTCCATTCTCGCACTACAACGTTGGTGAAGAAAAATTTGGTGCAGTCTGAATTTACTTGTCTACATCTGAGTTTTACGCCATTGTTCCTCGTGCGCAAAGTGTCATCGATCATAAACAATGTTGATCTGTCTACATTCGTGAAACCATTAAGTATTTTAATTAAAACATTCGATCAGTTTTCCTCGGAGGCGACGTTTCTCAAGAGAGAACATGTTAAGGGTAGAAAGCCTTTCTTCGTAGGATTTGTTGCGCAAGGAAGGGATCATTTTCGTTGCCCGACGCTGAACACCTTCTAATTTAGCAATATCCTTTGCATGGTGGGGAGACCAAAACTGTACCGCATATTCCAAGTGGGGTCTGACTAAACTGTTGTAGAGCGGGAGTATTACATCTTTATTCTTGAATACAAAGTTTCTTTTAATGAAGCCCAACATTCTGTTCGCTTTATTTGCTGCATCGATGCATTGCTGTGAGAATTTGAGGTTTGACGCGATTTTGACCCCCAAGTCTTTGACGCATTGAACGCTTTTGAGTTTAACGCCGCGCATTTCGTATTCGAACTTCTTATTCCTCGTTCCAACTTGAAGGACCTGGCACTTGTCTACGTTAAAGGGCATCTCACATCTATCCGACCAAGCTGAAATTTTGTGCAAATCCTCTTGAAGGCTTTGCCTGTCTTCGTCAGTGAGAACCGAGTTGCCAATCTTTGTGTCGTCTGCAAATTTACTAATGCGGTTATTGAGTCCAACATCCACGTCGTTGATGTAAATAATGAAGAGCACTGGGCCAAGGACCGAGCCCTGAGGGACGCCACTAGTGACAGGCGCCCACTCTGAGTTAAATCCGTCGATCACTACTCTTTGTTGTCTGTTGCTCAACCAATTCGCGATCCATTGGTTTACTTGACCGTCAATACCTATTTGCTTTAATTTGTAAAGTAATTTATGATGCGGGACTTTATCAAACGCTTTCTGGAAATCAAGATAGACTACGTCCAGTGATTTGGTTACGTCATAAACAGTGAAGAGGTCGTTATAAAAGGTTAATAGGTTTGATAGGCAGGATCTTTTGTTTCGGAAGCCATGTTGTGAGTCCCCAATCAATGAGTGGCTTTCAAGGTAATTCACAATTTTGTCTCTAATTATGCCCTCAAGTAGCTTACCTACAACCAAAGTTAGACTAATGGGCCTGTAATTACCTGTTACTTTTTTGTCTCCTTTCTTGAAAATTGGTGTCACGTTAGCCTTTTTCCAATCTGAAGGGACGATGCCTTGTCGCAAGGACATATTGAATACGGTTGTGAGGGAGGAGAGTATTTCGCTCTTTGTTTCTTTCAGCAGAGTTGGATATACTTTGTCAGGTCCAGGACTTTTATTTGTTTTAAGTGAATGGAGAGCTTTAAGGACTTCATCGGTTGTTATTTCAAAATTAGGCAATGCATGCTCGAGATTTACAATAGTACTGGTGTTGGTGGTAGCGAGAGGAAGACTGTTAGTATTAAACACCGAGGAAAAGTAATTGTTTAAGAGGTTTGCAATGTGTTGGCTGTCAGTCACTAGTGCACCGTCGCTGTTTGTTAAAGGTCCAATACCACTTTTGATCGCCTTTCTGTTGTTTATGTAACTGAAGAAAGATTTCGGATTATTTTTACAGTTGGCTGCAATATTTTCTTCGTATCTACGCTTTGCCTGACCTACTAGTCTTTTTACTCGTCGCCTGGCATCATTATAAAGTCTAATGTTTTCGGGCGTGCTTTGTTCTTTCTTTAACCTGGAAAACAATTTTCTCTCATTGACTGATTGTTTAATTTCGCTATTAAACCACGGTGGGCTTTTATTAGTGTTAATTCGCTTCTCGCACAAGGGGACGAATGTGTTCTGCTGAGTGAGTAAGTGATTTTTAAGGCTTAGCCAGGCTTCCTCTACGTTGCCGTCATCTGATAGTTGTATTTCTGTTAGTTTTTGTCGGATTTCTACGAAGTTAGCTCTTTTGAAATTGGGCACCTTTACTTTATTTTCAGTCACTGATGATTGAGCTTTAATGTCGACGCGCAGTAATTTATGATCGCAAGAACCGAGGTGTTCTCCTACCGTGACACTACTGATTAGGTTATCTTGGGTCGTTATAACAAGGTCGAGTATATTATTTTGTCGAGTTGGCTCAGAAACCATTTGGCTTAGATAATTTTCTTCTAGAAATTCGATCATTCTATGTGACTCGCCTTCTGTACCTGACAGTGTCGCCCAGTCGATATGGGGGAGGTTAAAGTCTCCTAATATCAGTGAGTCGCTGTTATTAAGTGACTGCCTTAAGACGCTGTACATTTCAAGGTCGTCATCGAGTGATTGCCCAGGAGGTCTGTAGGTGACAGATATATTTAAGTTGACTTTTGCAATGTTTACTCGCACGCACAAATGTTCAACGTTACTGTTTCCCGGTGTTTTGTCAGTGGGTTGCAAATAGCTTTTGACATAAAGGGCGACGCCACCGCCTCTACGGTTTACATGATCTTTGTTGAAGAGTCTGTATTCATCTATGTTGTATTCGGAACTTAAATCAATATTTGTGGTTTCGATAAATGTTTCGGTTATAGCAATTATGTCAAAATTTTCTGTTAAAACAAGACATCTCAGTTCATCAAATTTGTTTCTTAGGCTACGCGCATTGAAACTAAGGATTTTTAAGTTATCTAGAGGCTTAGTAATAGAGGTGGTGGTACTTGCGGGATCACGGTTACGGGTTTGTTGCGATGCACGGCGTCTATTTACACGGGTGGGGTGGAGGGACGTGGCCGTGACTCGTTTTTTGTTCGGATGACACGCACTGCTTCGTTGAGGAGCCTTCCGAGTCTGGCTGCCCCGATGGGAGAAAGGTGCAATCCGTCCCTGTGAAAGAGCTCATTTTGTCCATAGAAATTGTCCCATGTGTTGAGGAACTCCACGTCAAGCTCCCTGCAAAGAGTCTGTAAGCGGTTGTTTAGGCTGAAGGCCTTACTGAAAAGTCGCTCCGCCCAAGTCCGTGGTAGAACTCCTGAAATCAAAATGTGAGGGGATTTAGTCTTATACTGCTGGATGAGCCTACGGTACTTCTCCAGGAGTTCCTCAGACCGGGTCGTGGTGATGTCGTTCGTACCTGTGTGAATAACAAACAGTGAATCATTAGTAGCCTGGGGGGAGATCTCCTCAAGAGCAGCAGTTATGTCGTCGATCCCAGCACCAGGATAGCAATAGTTCCGTCTTCGACGAGGAACTCTGCCGCAGAACTCAACGACCTGCTGGCGAATCATGGAGTCACCCACCAGGAAGGTGCTCTCCTGCTCGTCCTCCTCCTCCAGAATGGCAAACCTGTTGAAGCAATGAACAGGATAAATCGCTTGTCTGGCTGGTTTGGCTCCTCCATTCACGACGGTGAAGCCATCATGGGCGGTGCCACTAGCATCCTCCCGTTGCGTGGTGTTGTCCGCTGGTGTCGACGGTACCGCTGAGGGCAAGGGGCCGGTTGGAGAAGGGTTTGGCACCACAGCAACGTTAGCCTGGATGAATTCCTGCAAGGAGGCAACAGTGCGAGAAAGCTCTATTATTTTATTCTGACCTGCTTCCATCTTCTCTTCTTGCTCCTGCAGTCTGGTCTCGAGATGCTGCCTGGTGAGAGAAAGCTCTATTATTTTATTCTGGCCTTCTTCCATCTTCTCTTCCTGCTCCTGCAGTCTTGTCTCGAGATGCTGCCTGGACAGACACAGTCGACAGACAGCAGAACGCCCTGTAAAAAGTGAGCTGAGAAGCTACCGTTACAAGTACTGCACTTCTTAGGCGCCATCTTAGCTGAAATGAAAGAGATAAAACACAGTGTGAAGGGGATTAGGAAAGGGGGTGAGGTGTGTGAGAGGTAGTTTAGTAATGGAGAAAAGTGAGAGAGAGGAGGAGTAGGAAGGGATGTGAGGTGAGTAAAGAGGGGGAAAGAGAGGTGTGTGAGATCAAGGAGGGTTAGGAAATAGGTGAGGTGTGAGAGAGGAGGAGTAGGAAGGGATGTGAGGTGAGTAAAGAGGGGGAAAGGGAGGCGGTGAGTGAGGTGTGAGATCAAGGAGGGTTAGGAAATAGGTGAGGTGGGGAGAGAGGAGGAGTAGGAAGAGATGTGAGGTGAGTACAGAGGGGTAAAGAGTGGCGGTGAGTGAGGTGTGTGAGATCAAGGAGGGTTAGGAAATAGGTGAGGTGGGAGAGAGGAGGAGTAGGAAGGGATGTGAGGTGAGTAAAGAGGGGGAAAGGGAGGCGGTGAGTGAGGTGTGTGAGATCAAGAAGGGTTAGGAAATAGGTGAGATGAGTGAGAGGGAGTTTGGGAAAGGAGGTAAGTGGGAGAGAGGAGGAGTAGGAAGGGATGTGAGGTGAGTGAGGTGTGTGAGAACAAGAAAGGTTAAAAAAGAGGCGAGGTAAGGTGGGTGAAGGGATGGGTAAATAGGATGTGAGGTAAGGTGAGTGAGGGGGGGAGGGCTTAGAAATATGTGGAGGTGAGGGAGGAGTAGGAAGGGCTAATCCTCTAGGGGATGAGGAGGAGCACAAGGGATGTGAGGTGAGCGAGGCTGGGGCGGTGCTTAGGTGAGGTGAGGGAAAGTGGTGTAGGAAGATTTAATCCTCTAGGGATTTAAAGAGGGTGTAGTGAGGAGGAGCAGATTGAATCCTTAGGGAATTCAAAGGGTGGGTTGTCGACACACCCAAATCACGCGTGAGACACTCGGGAACACAAAGTCACACTCGGGACACACGAAACACTCAGAAACCCAAGCACAAGCACGACTAAACACCCTCAAGTCACTCGCAAAAACACCGGAAGTACAACAGCACACTCAAAACACTCTGAAACCCACGCAGAGCACTATAAACATCCAAATCACACGTAAAAGCACTGGAAACACAACACACTCGAAACGCAGAACACTCGAAAACAGCCAAATCACACGCAGAAACACCGGAAACAAAACAGCACACTCAAAACGCTCTGAAACCCACGCAGTACACTTAGAAGCAGCCAAATCACACGCAAAAACACCGGAAACACAACACACTTGAACCACTCTGAAACCCACGCAGAACACCCGGAAACAGCCAGATCACACGCAAAAACACCGGAAACACAACACACTTGAATCACTCTGAAACCCACGCAGAACACCCGGAAACAGCCAGATCACACGCAAAAACACCGGAAACACAACGCACTTGAATCACTCTGAAACCCACGCAGAACACCCGGAGACAGCCAGATCACACGCAAAAACACCGGAAACACAACACACTTGAATCACTCTGAAACCCACGCAGAACACCCGGAAACAGCCAGATCACACGCAAAAACACCGGAAACACAACACACTTGAATCACTCTGAAACCCACGCAGAACACCCGGAGACAGCCAGATCACACGCAAAAACACCGGAAACACAAATCACAGATACAACCACAGGCAGAAACCACAAGCGAACACACACCAAACACGTGTCGGGAAATCACAGGCAACACACAAGGTCCACAAGCGAGAACACACAAACGCCCAAGAGCACGACGAAAACACAGGGCAAGCGATGTTGTGGGGCGCAGCGGGGTGAGGTCACGACCTTCTCTCAGCAGAGGTCGGGTGTGAATGTTGCCTCTCTTTCTATCTTCTATCGATATTTCCACGCTGACTGCTCTTCTGAACTTGCTAACTGCATGCCTCTCCCCCTCCCGCGGCCCCGCTGCACTCGACTTTCTACTCATGCTCATCCCTATACTGTCCAAACCCCTTATGCAAGAGTTAACCAGCATCTTCACTCTTTCTTCCCTCACGCTGGTAAACTCTGGAACAATCTTCCTTCATCTGTATTTCCTCCTGCCTACGACTTGAACTCTTTCAAGAGGAGGGTATAAGGACACCTCTCCTCCTGTATTTGATCTTCCTTTCGGCCACCTCTTTTGTTTTACTTTAGGAGCAGCGAGTAGCGGGCTTTTTTTTATTATTGTTTTCTTTTTTTGTCTGCCCTTGAGCTGCCTCCTTTGTTGTAAAAAAAAAAAATGTACTAGAAAACCCTTATCTATTCTTATTCATGGTCAGATTTTGTGCCTTTTTTATTGCTAAGGATAAGTCATTAAATTAGGCAGCTGTTGTGTTGGCTAATACTATACAATTTAATATAAATAATGTGAGAAACATGGTAAACAAGCTGCAGAAATATTGATTGCGCTGTTTACCATCGATTATTATTATTATTTTTTTTTAAATTACATTGCGGCCTATTGCGCCGGTAGGGTTCTTCCCGGTGGATCCTGATGGTCGGTCCAAGGCTTCTTTCCGGTGGGTCCTGATGGTCGGCACAGCCCGTTCTGGCGCAGGCGAGTGTTTATAGTGGCGCCATCTTGCATTGGCTCATGCTGCCCTCCCAGAGCTCATCTTTGATCCTAGAATCTAGAGTCCGGGTTGATAGGTGGTCTTCTGGACAGCATGTGGGTAGTTTTAAGCCACTCGGCGGCGGCTGAAAAATCCCAGCTTGGTGGCACCGGGCGGGGATTGAACTCGCGTCCTCCTGAACACGGGGCTGTTACTGTGACGACTCGGCCACCGCCGCCTGCTTACGTGTTCTTATCTTTTCTGAACATTAGTGTTCTACAGCTTAATTTGCAGGGGTAACTAATCCTGTAATATAATGAAAATATTTTTGTTATATTCATATCTTTATTTTGTATAATATTTAAGCAAATTTTTAACTAAATTAATTTACCTTTACCAAACTTTCACTATAGAGCTTTGTTGGCTCTTTTTTAATTTTATTACTCTCTTGGAAAATGTTTGGACTTCACCCGCGCAGACTTCACCCTCACTTTATTAATCTTTTCGTTTGCAGGCCAAAATCCACTTCTTCAAGGTGTGTTTGTCTCTAGGAAACCTAATGAACTTAACACCTTGACGACTTTCCGCAGTTGAGCCACTGTAACACCCATATACACCACAGATCACCATTATCACTGAGCACGCTACTTTGATAACATAGTGTTGTGCTGGAAGCTTCCCCCGGGGTCTATGGGCCTCTGGAAGACTGCGGGAGCAGCGAGCAGGGAAGCGGGGAGCAAGGCCCCTCCCACGCCCCACGGGGCCCGCGGTCAGGCGCCAGGCAGGAAGTGTAGCTAACTCGCCCAAACGGACTATTTGTAACAGGTTAACTATAGCATTACCCGTGGCAATTCTGTGGTCCACCTTCTTTCTCTCTCTCCTACTTTTCTTCCTCTTCGTATTCTTCTCCTCCTTCCTTCTTTCCTTCCTTCCACCATTACTACAGAAGCCCTCGCTGCCATACACCTACTCTCGTCAGCACAGCCACTTTTGAACCCTCCCATACTACTTACGACCCTCATATACCTTATGTTCAACACCCAAGATGACCCCTCTACCATATCAAGCCCCTTCCATAACTACCATAGCCCCTTGTAACCATCTCCCGTATTACTGACTACCCCGCAAATCCTACTAGTAGACACCCAAACGTGGCCCCGCATACACTCGCTACCATACATCTCTCTCTCTCTCTCTCTCTCTCTGATGACATGTAGCAACGGTTGTTATTGGGAGGAGGGGGGAACATGAATATTCTGTTTGTCTGTCTCTAGCTGGCTGGCTGGCTGGATGAATCTGTGGATGTTCTCTCTCTCTCTCTCTCTCTCTCTCTCTCTCTCTCTCTTTGTCCAATAGCCTAACACCCCCCCCCCCCCCAAAAAAAAAAAAAAAAAAAAAAAACTTTACCCCTAGAACGGCAGCGTGACTTTTTGCTGACTGGAACAGTCCAATTGGAGCGACTTAAAAAAAATATATATATATATATATCTATATATATATATATATATATATATATATATATATATATATATATATATATATATATATATATATATATATATTTTTTCTTTTTCTTTGAGCTACACTGGTTCAGATTTGGAGAAATATACATTTTTGAGTACAATGTAAGTACAAACATACCGTGCTCACTGCTACCACACATTACCATAACCACCACGAAAACCATCTCTTACCCTTGTCACCCTCCCATACTATTTACTACCCCCCAAAACCTACGACACCCAACGTGGTCCTCAACTGTACCCACCCACTACCGTACAGGAGTGATGTCGCACCTTGCCTTAAATAATAAATATTTTCCATGGTTATACTCAAATCATGAGAACATTGTAAATGAAATGAAATCACTCATTTATGTGTCATTTTCATAATCCTAAATAATGATATAATAATATGCCTTCACAAACGCCCGCTTGACCGTGACTGGCGGTTGAATGCACACGACGCCATTTTGCACACTGCACCGCGGCGCTTCCTTGCAGGAAGGAGACAACTGTCGATGATTTGGCCAATGCTGACATGTCAACAAAGAAAATAGCCGGGATGATGAAAATCAGTAAAAGAACAGTCCAACGATGGAAAAGGAGGTATGAAGAGACTGAAAGTTTAGAAAATACAAAATGTGGAGGCCCTTGTCACACCACCCGGCAAGAAGACGAGTCCATCATTTAGTCAGCCTCCCAGAACCCTCTCACAACGGCATTCAAAATAAAAAGAAACATACAAGTCCACGTTGCAGTGCACACGGAGAGGAGGCGGCTTCGTGAAGCTGGCCTGCATCACCGGACGCCCTCCACCAAGCCTTTCCTCACGCAGAGAAACAGGGAGGAGTAATAAATTACATGGCGCCATAGTTATTCCTATTCTTGTTACTTCTTTATCATAGTACTACAAAAAAGTCAGGACGTATATTTCTGTTTGCGTAAAGTAAATACGGTACCTCCTCCTCGCCCAACAACCAAGAGTAGGCTAGGCTAGACTCCGTAATTATTGCACTTGATTCACTTCCCTCCCCTGCACACTCGGCTCCCACGTCCCCACAACAGCCAACACATATATGCGTGTTATGCACCTATACAGGTGCCCTGCACATTATTGTCGAGATCCAGATACACACACACACACACACACACACACACACACACACACACACACACACACACACACACAGCACAATTAAGATTCACCAGTGACGTGAATCCTTCTTCGATTTTTTTTTTTGTAAATCAATCATAGTGTTATCATTATTAATATATGTAAATCAAAATTAAATTATGTACTATGTGGAGTTCTATACCCATCATGTGATGGGGAAAAAAAGTCGGACAAAGATGATGTGTTCGCTGGACGCCGCCACACAGTATGCAGCGTGTGGCGGGTGTGGGTCGTGGTACGTGAAGCGTCTGCTCTTCCCCGCTGTATTTTGAAATACTTTTATGTGCAAGGGAAGTTTGCTGAAGTTCTTATCATGTATCTTATGTTGTACTGTGGTAGTTAGTTGTAATAAGTGCATAAGATTAGCTGTAACTGGTGAAATAACTCATTCACAACTCGATAACCTAGCTACTTTACATTTTCTCGTCATCTTTTTTTACTGAAATTATCACATTATTTTCCTAATAATGTAATAATTTATGTGTCAATGGCAAATTCGTTGTCATAATATTTAGTAATATAGTAGCCTACAGCATATTGGAAATGCATATTTTTTTTATTAATTTCCAGAACGTGTCCGTGGGCATTTGAGTAGGCATAGCCTACTGCATAGTGTAGGTGCATAATGTTTATTTTTATTTTTTATAAGTAAGCATAGCCTACTGCCTAGTGTAAGTGTACACAACATACTTATGCCAATAATCTACAGGATGTTTGCAGCTAACAGCTCCTAAAAAAAGTGACAATTTTATACGGACTAATTAATAATTTATTTATTTATTTATTTATTTTTTTTTTTTTTTTACTTCAAGTACCTACATGTACCCTACTGTCAATGACTAGGATTTATGTGTTCAAATTATGCGCCGGAGGACCAAAAAAAATTCAGGTAGTGGAATATTTACGAATGATCTGCAGTTCCATGACGGTTGTTATATAGTTCATGCGCCATTTCTGGCAAAGTTAACATTAACTATGGGAAAGATAATTGAACCAGAATAATAAGGATATGGTTAAATGGAAGGGAGCTATATAGCTGATATATCATCATAATTAATATAAATTTAAATGGTCTGATATATATATATATATATATATATATATATATATATATATATATATATATATATATATATATATATATATATATATATATATATATATTTTTTTTTACAACAAAGTAGGCAGCTCGAGGGCACACACAAAAAGAAAATAATAACAAAAAAAAAAAAAACGCTACTCGCTGATCCTAAAAAAGAAACAAAAGAGGTGGCTGAAAGGAAGATCAAATACGGGAGGAGAGGTGTCCTGATACCCTCCTCTTGAAAGAGTTCAAGTCGTAGGCAGGAGGAAATACAGATGAAGGAAGATTGTTCCAGAGTTTACCAGCGTGAGGGATGAAAGAGTGAAGATGCTGGTTAACTCTTGCATAAGGGGTTTGGACAGTATAGGGATGAGCACGAGTAGAAAGTCGAGTGCAGCGGGGCCGCGGGAGGGGGGGAGGCATGCAGTTAGCAAGTTCAGAAGAGCAGTCAGCGTGGAAATATCGATAGAAGATAGAAAGAGAGGCAGCATTGCGGCGGAACTTAAGAGGTAGAAGACTATCAGTATTAGGAGGAGAACTGATGAGACGAAGAGCCTTAGCCTCCACTCTGTCCAGAAGAGCTGTGTGAGTGGAGCCCCCCCACACATGAGATGCATACTCCATACGAGGGCGGACAAGGCCCCTGTATATGGACAGCAACTGTGCAGGGGAGAAGAACTGGCGGAGACGGTACAGAACGCCCAGCCTCGAGGAAGCTGATAAAGTAAGAGATGAGATATGAAGTTTCCAGTTGAGATTTTGAGTTAAGGATAGACCGAGGATGTTTAGTGTTGAGGAAGGTGATAGCTGGGTGTTGTCAAACAATAGGGGATAGTTGTTTGGAAGATTGTGTCGATTGGATAGGTGGAGAAACTGTGTTTTTGAGGCGTTGAAGGACACCAGGTTCTTCTTGCCCCAATCGGAAATAATAGTAAGGTCTGAGGCTAAGCGTTCTGCAGCCTCCAGCCTTGAGTCATTAAGTTCCAGAAGGGTGGGTCTTCTATTAAAAGAAGTTGAGTAATGCAGAGTGGAATCATCGGCGTAAGAATGGATAGGATAGTTCGTTTTGGAAAGAAGATCATCAATGAACAACAGAAAAAGAGTGGGAGATAGGACAGAACCCTGTGGGACACCACTGTTAATAGATTTAGGGGAAGAACAGTGACCGTCTACCACGGCAGAAATAGAACGGTCAGAAAGGAAACTGGAGATAAAGGTACAAAGAGAAGGATAAAAACCGTAGGAGAGTAGTTTAGAAAGCAAAGATTTGTGCCAGACCCTATCAAAAGCTTTTGATATGTCCAGGGCAATAGCAAAAGTTTCACCGAAACGGCTAAGAGAGGATGACCAAGAGTCAGTTAAGAAGGCTAGGAGATCACCTGTAGAACGCCCCTTGCGGAACCCATACTGGCGATCAGATAGAAGGTCAGAAGTGGAAAGGTGCTTTTGAATCTTCCGGTTAAGGATTGATTCAAAAGCTTTAGATAGACAAGAAAGTAAAGCTATAGGACGGTAGTTTGAGGGATTGGAGCGGTCACCCTCCTTAGGTACAGGCTGTATGAAGGCATACTTCCAGCAAGAACGAAAGGTAGATTTTGACAGGCAGAGGCGAATGAGTTTGACCAGGCAGGGTGACAGCACGGAGGCACAGTTCTTAAGGACAATAGGAGGCACTCCATCAGGTCCATAAGCCCTCTGAGGATTGAGGCCAGAGAGGGCATAGAAAACATCATTTTGAAGAATCTTTATAACAGGCATAAAGGAGTCAGAGGGGGGATGAGTAGGAGGAATTTGCCCAGAATCGTCCAGAGTGAAGTTTTTAGAAAAAGTTTGAGAGAAGAGTTAAGCCTTAGAGATAGATGAGACGGCAGTGTTGCCGTCAGGACTGAGGAGTGGAGGGAAAGATGAAGAAGTGAAGTTGGAGGAGATGTTTTTGGCTAGATGCCAGAAGTCACGGGAAGAGTTAGAGAAAGCAAGGTTTTGATATTTTCTATTAAAGAAAAAAATTTTGGTTAGTCGGAGAATAGATTTGGCACGATTTCGGGCAGAAATGTAAAGTTCATAATTAGCATTAGTTTGAAGCCTCTGGTACCTTTTGTGAGCTGCCTCTCTATCATTGACAGCACGAGAACAAGCGTGATTAAACCAAGGCTTTTTAGCGTGAGGAGTAGAGAAAGAACGAGGAATGTATGCCTCCATTCCATATTGCACGATAAATGTATGCCTGGGAACAAATTTAGTTTAAGTTGTAATGACATCTACCACAAACTATTACAGGTGTCTATAATTTTGTTTAAGACCATTATATTTTACTGCTGTAATTTAATCATTCATAAATTCAAAGTGGACAATGAAGTTTCATTATCGCCAGTAATACATATATTAGGTGACTGATTATTATACTCTTCAAGATTCTTACTTAGTTTGATTTACATGTGACATGCAAAAGTGATTTGCAACATGGTATAACTTAACATGCAAATTTTATTTTTTATTGATTTAGTTAAGTAACCCTAGTATACTATATTTAGAATTACAATTTCAGTCCTTGCAGTACATTTATTTATTATGTCCCTATGTATACGTATATATATATATATATATATATATATATATATATATATATATATATATATATATATATATATATATATATATATATATATATATATATATATATATATATATATATATATATATATATATATATATATATATATATATATATATATATATATATATATATATATATATATATATATATATATATATATATATATATATATATATATATATATATCAGTGCGGCTTGTGGTAAAAGTGAAGGGGAAGTGGGTGAGTGGGGCTGGGGCTAGCATACTATATGATCGGCATATGGAGGCAAAGTTCGGCATATGGGAGACATATGACCGGTATACTACGTCGGGCCTCCGTTAAAACGATGAGCAAAGGACATCGGGCCGACGGAGTTTTGCACTGTCGGGCCGCCGCAACTACACACGTCGGCCCGCTGGATGCCCGACGTTCTTTTGTTTGCTGGGTTTTCATCTTAAGTAACGTGAACGGGCTCAATCCGAATTCTTACGTGACCGACGCGTCCTTGCCATCTTAAGTAACGTGAACGGGCTCGGTCCGAATTCTTACGTGACCGACGCGTTCTAGTCATCTTAAGTAACGTGAACGGGCTCAATCCGAATTCGTACTTAACCGATACGTCCTACTTGTCATCGTCTTGGAACGGACTCAGTCCAGTTTTTTACTTCTATTGTTGGCAGCGTAGAAGTGCATTTCACCCTTTTTAGTCACTTTTTTTTGGCGATGCATGTGTTTCCTTTTAGCCTTGACCGTCCCACATATACCTGTTTCCATGTCGTGCAGGTAACTGGCAAGCAGAGGGCTGGTGTTGAAGTTATCCGTATATAGGATATTTCCTCTTCCAAGGTACCTCTGCAGAAGTGTTTTGACTATTTGGCCTGACAAACCCATACCAGCAGGTTCCACCAGTTATGTCTCCCCTCCTGTGTGTAAAATCATGTCCTGAATTTATCCTGTGTTACAATCACACAGGAAAACAGTTTTAGACCGAATTTGTGACGTTTGCTGGGAATATACTGGCGGAAACATGCCTTACCCTTCCACAACACCAGACTCTCGTCAATGCAAAATTTCCGATAAGGATGGAAGGAGTTGGTGAAGGAGTTGCGTAGAGAGTCAACAATCGGCCTTATCCGACGCATGGAGTCTTGGGTCCCTTGTGGCAATACATTGTTGCTTAATATATTAAAAAAAAGTGGAGGTTCCCCATAATATCCTCGAAACGATTTAGGGACAAAAATTGGAAAAAATATGGAGGTATTGAGGAGGGAGTCAGTGGTCCAATATTTCTTGTAGCTGGATTTCTTTATGAACCCCATCAGAAGAACAGGAGCAAGCACTAAAAAAAAATATAATCCAGTGAAACAGGAACCCAAGCCAGGCGACGGCTTTTTTTTACAATTTTACCCTTAAGTACATCCAGTTGTTCAAGTTTGTATTCATCGCAATATATTGTACGAGGTCATGAGTAAAATAATTCTTGAAGAATGCAAGACGACCTGAGGTACAATTGAGGTGGGCGCAGGTGCTCCCTGACAGGTGCTCCTCTAGGAATGGATGCAGAGCTGTCTGTAAGTCGGCAACTTCTTCCCAATTCCATTCCAGTCCCCTATTGTCATCAGCATCATCACCATCATATCCATCATCACCTCCACCATTACCTGGAGCAACTCGTGTTTGGCGGCACCCAGCTCGCCCACGCCTACACCCACCCCCACCACCAAGTGGCTGTCGTTTTTTTCCCTCGTGCTGCCAAAGCTCCTCCTAGGTTTTGGCCGGCAGTAAGGGAGTGGAGGGGGTAGGTAGTTGGGGGGCGAAGACTAGGGGAGATGAATGGGGGTACTGTGTGGCGGTCATGGATGTGGTGTTGATCTTGTGGTCTACTTGGTGTACTTGAGAAGGGGGCAGAAGGCCTGATGGGGGTGGTTTATGTGGCCTCTCCACCCTCTTCAACACGTGTATCATCCACCGCCTCTTCCTCCACCCTCTCTATAGCGCAGCTCGAAGAAGGCTGGGGGGACTTGAGACGGGGGAGAGAGGGGGGCAAGGGTCGCGAACTGTGACCGCGGGAGGCATGGTCACCCCAAGGTAAATATAGTCTACCGACAGGTAAAATCATCCCCACTCTCTCGCCCAGGCAAGGTACCAAACTTTGCCCATACCCGTGACGTCAAAGAGTGGTATAGGTAAACTCCGCCCATTTCCCGTGACGTCAGAGTGGTATAGGTCTGTTTCTTTGATGTGGGTGAGCCTCTTCATTCAACGGAGCTCCCATTTGTCTTGATTTATTTTTTTGTGTCGAGCAGGTTATTTATTCTTTTCATTGTCTACATAATAAGGTATAGATTTTTGTTTGCCTCTTGTCACATGCTGTATGTGATGTATGTGTGTAGAGAAGTTCCACATGCATGTGCTGCAAGTCACTGCACGTCACATCCACTCTCTGACGTCACACACACCCGCTCTCAGAAGCGCAAATTTAGAGTCAGCGTTTGGAGGGGACGATTTTACCTGTCAGTAGACTATATTTACCTTGGTCTTCCCTCTCACTTTCCTCATGCTTTCGTTTTTTCCTCAACATGGATTCCGAGTATAGCCAATTCGCGGATTCACCTTATCCCTCATCACCACCACTCTCATCACCATCACCATCACCCTCAGGGATTGTTATTTCCCCTTTCAATAATACAAGTTTATTTATAACATCGTCACCATCATCGCTTGATTCATCACTATCCTCAATTCTTGAGGGAAGATAGTCATAATCGTGATCACTGTCATCCAGATCACTGTTGCATCACTATATACTTACCTCGTAGTTTCATTTTTAGATCCCAAGGATGACACAGTAACATTCAGGGCTTTATAAATTTCTTCGTATTTGAGGCAGCGGCGCCGCGACGAAGCCATCCTCCCAGTTCAAGAGTCAGGGACCAAATGGTGCGCCTGGGTCCGATGTCACATACTCATAGTTGGGCACATGAAAAAGTTGCAAATGAGTCACATTTACGCATATACATCTTATCCTCACTTGGAAATGTCTAAATGGAAGACAAGATCTCCAGCTATTCTTTTGATGTTCTTATGATACACAAGGGTGGCATATCAGCATGATATATGATAAAATTTGGTGAATAGGCTACCTGGGAGCTACCACCTCACTGCAATTGGCTAATTGTACAGATATACCTACCTCTCCACCTGCACCTGGCATTCTCTAATTAGATGAGATATCAGACTATGCTCCTAATATAAAGATTTTCAATATCCATGTCATATATGGGAAATTTTTGATAGGTACAAGTGACGACATCAGCGATCATTTTCCGCTTCCTATAGTGATCTGGTAACAAACAGTGTTTGCCCGACGGGCAGTGCTCAATCGTTTGGACGTACCTTAATTGTAACAAAATTCCCATATATCACTTATATATGCCACATTTGTATATCGGGAGCGTAATCTGATATCTCATCTAGTAATCTCACACTAGTTTCGGGGCAGTGAGGTGGTAGCTTTTACTAAATAGCCTAATCCCCGAATATTCTCATATATGACGTTGATATGTCATTTCTTTGTATCAAAACTGCATCGATGAATAGCTGGAGCTCTCGGCTTTCAGTTCCACCCTACCAAGTATCGGTAAAAATATGTAATTGCAAAAATGTGCGTAGTTTCCAACTTTTTTTGCGTGACACTTCGAGCATGTGACACCAGGGCAGCTAGGTACACAGATGAGCGATTCCCGAGCCAGGCAATTATTCCTCTGACATGTGGGAGTGATACCAACTCCAAATAAAAGGGCAGAAAAGTCCTGGAAATTTGTTGGAGATGGCGAAATATTGCGGCGTACAACGTACGCCGCCAGTGCTGTTAAAGGGTAAAACACTGCGGCGTACGCCGCCAGCGCTGCAGGAGTTAAAAAAAAAAGTTTAAGACGAACCCTTCAGAGAGCTTCGCCGGGGGCCCTCCTAGCTGGCGGGGATCCAGGGACAGTCATGTTAACTCGCTCGGATACTTCAACGATAATAGTAGTAGTAGTATATATATATATATATATATATATATATATATATATATATATATATATATATATATATATATATATATATATATATATATATATATATATATAAAGAAAAAAAAAGGATAAGCCGAACAGTGCCGAGAGCTTCGCCTTGGGTTCTCCCAGCGGGCGGGGAAGCCGGGATAGTCAGTCAGTTCACTCGGTCGGACACTTCAGTGGTAATAGTAGTAGTAGTAGTAATATATATATATATATATATATATATATATATATATATATATATATATATATATATATATATATATATATATATATATATATATATATATATATATATATATTATAAAGTTTAAGACGAAGCCTGCAGAGAGTCTGCCGTGGTTTCCCCTAGCGGGCGGGGAACCTGGGACAGTCAGTCAGGTTACTCGTTCAAGATACTGTCGTAGTGGTTGTTGTTGTAGTATATAGATATATATATATATATATATATATATCTATATATATATATATATATATATATATATATATATATATATATATATATATATATATATATATATATATATATATATATATATAAAAAGTTTAAGACGAACATTGCAGAGCTTCTCCGGGGGTTCCCCTAGCGGGCGGGTAACCCGAGAGTCCTGTTAACTCGTTCTGATACTTCATTCGTTTCTGCTTTTCTTTGCCAAACACACTGCACCAAACACCAAACCCGTCTGCACGCAGGATTATACTTACTGCTGATTCTTCCTTCCTTCCTTCCTTCCTTCCTTCAGGGAGGATGACGAGGAGCATTGTTGAAGCCTTCCTTCCTGGAGTGAGTTACTTAGTGCTGATTTAGAGAGACGCTAACAAATTGAAAGTGAGACGCGAAGAACTTACGTTCATAGGATACAAAGTGAATCACCTCGTTTTCGTAGTCTTAAGAAACAAGAAAGGGCTCAGTCCGAATTTTGGGGTACTTGACAGACGATTATTACGTTCATCTACCTAGCTATCTCCTCCACTGGGTTCAGAGAGAAGCTATGGGAAGCTGCTGATAAGACTAAAGTATTGTGCCTTTAAAAACAGGCGCACACAGTCGCACACGCACCGACAAGCGGGCGGGCGAGAGCTACCCCCGCCGATTACCCGCTTGCCTCGTCCAGCGCTCACGGGGCAAACCCAGCCAGTAGGGGCGAGCGTGCTACCGCCGCCGATTACCCGCGCTCAAGAGGCAAAGCGAGCCATCACGTGCTGGCGCGTAACCCCCGCCGTTTACCCACCACACGATTCATGAATGAGTGCCTCGTCCAGCGCTCAAGAGGCAAATTTTACCCACAACACAGCAAATTGTATGTCGTTTGAAAGGCCAGTGTCTCCTTGACTTGTCCGTTACTCCCGCCGTTAACCCGTTACTCGAGGAGTCAGTGACTGCCTCGGCCAGCGCTAAAGAGGCAAAGCGAGCCATTAAGGGCGAGCGACCTACCCTCACCGTTTACCCGGCACACATACCGACAAGCCAGCGGGCGGGCGGGCGGGCGGGCTACCGCCGCCGATTACCCGCATGCCTCGGTCAGTGCTCACGAGGCCTTATAGGTGCGAGTCCGTTATTCCCGCCACTCGATCACTGACTCTGTCTCGACTAGCGCTCAAGAGGCATTAGGTGTGAGTCCGTTATTCCCGCCGTTCATCCGTCACTCAAGCAGTCAGTGACTGCTGCCTCGGCCAGCGCTCAAGAGACAAAGCGAGCCATCAGGTGCCGTTTATCCGCCACATGGTTCATGACTGAGGGCCCCGTCCGGCGCTCGAGAATCAAAGTTTACCCGCCACACAGCAAATTGTATGTCGTACGAAGGGCCAGTGTCCCCTTGAATTATGCTATAATTCCCAAATTCTTGTAAAAATTTTCACATCACTTGTAGGGAACATATCCAGCTTGTCGTAGGAGCTAGCACACGACTTAATAAATGACGCTGGATCACCCACCACCATACGAGGATGAGCCAGGCGCCTCCTCGTTGGTCGGAGGATCGATCTCCGCAGAGAAGGAAGCAAATTCAAGGCTCGTGTCCGGAGGATTTCGCCACCAGGCTGCGTAACGAAACCTCCAGCCTTGTTAGGGAGAAGTCTTAACGGATCCTTACGAGGCTGCTTGTGACCAGCTACACTAACTATCTAATCAAAGGTGGAAGATGAAGGACAGCAAAGGCGAAGGCTCCTCCCCACCTTTCCTCCAGCCAAAGTATGGAAAAACTGCATGTAAATTATGTAGGAATGAGGAAAGAACTACCATTACTGCCACCACTAACCGGGCGATAGAAATGGACAAGGACACCAGTATTAACGTTATTACGACAATGAGTAATATCTTAGTTGCTGGTTGGATTCAAAATACTTGTCTAATCTATTCTTGAAGGCCGTAACTGTTGTACTATCAAAGACATCACAGGGTAGAGACTTCCAAATATTAACAACTCGATCGAAGAAGTGTTTAGCTTCGTACGACGGTAATCTTTTACCACTTATCTTGAAATTGTGATTTCGTCCTGTTCTTTTTGACTGATCAATTGTAAAGTAATCTTCCGCATTTGTCAACGTTAAATTTAATTTGCCATTGACTGGCCAAACGTGCAAGTCGATCTAGATCTGTTTGTAAAGTTTCTTCGTCGAGTGTCGCAGTTACTTTACTAGCAAATTTTGTGTCATCAGCAAATTTTGATACTTTGCAAGTGAGCCCATCATCGATATCATTAACATAAATTAAGAAGAGCATGGGGCAAGCACTGATCCTTGAGTTACGCCGCTTCTGACATCGAGCCAGTTAGATGTAACACCGTTTAGAACTACTCTCTGCTTCCGCTCAGAGAGCCAGTCCACAAGCCAATTCTGAATGTTACCCGAGATACCGTGCGCCAATAGTTTGCTGAGCAATCGTTGGTGGGGGACCTTATCAAATGCCTTTTGAAAATCCAGATATATGATATCTACTGATCTGCTTTCATCCAACACCTCAAAAATATAATGAAAAAATCAAGTAGGTTAGTTAAACACGAACGTTTACTACGGAAGCCATGTTGCGAATTATTTATTATATTTATTATAGTTTATAATATATGTTTTCACGGATACTGGATGGAGAGAGTTTAGGATATAAGAGATAACGCCTCCACCCTGTCTGTTCTCTCTCTCATGACTAAAGATGGTATAACCCGGTAATCTATATTCCGCAATGAAATATCTATATGAAGTGTGTATCCAAGATTCTGTGAATCCGATGATGTGATAATGATTTGTTGCTGCGAGGACTTTCAAATTGAAGCTTCAAATTTGTTACGTAGGCTACGAGCGTTTCCATAGCAAGCTTTAATGTTATTCGAGTCGGGGGTTTCGCGGGTCGAGTGCTCCCTTACGGTGGAGCTGCTGGTGTTCTCGCCTCCGCGTTTTTTGGCTTTCGAAGAGCCATTTGGTCACAGAGCAGCCTCCCGAAACGGGCTCCTCCAACAGGGTTTAAGTGGATGCCATCACCAAGGAACAAGTCTGAATCGTAGTAAAAACTGTTGCACAAGTTAGCGAACTGGACGTTTTCTTGTGAGCAAAGGGAATGAAGTCTGTTGTTTGTGCTGAAGGCCTTGCTGTAGAAACTAGGTTCGGCACCGACCCTCGGAAGGATTCTTGAGATTATGATGTTGCTGGCATCCGTTTTACGTGTATACTGCTTGATCATGCAGCGGTATTTCTCAAGCAGTTCCTCAAAACGGGTTGTCTTTACGTCATTTGTCCCCGCGTGAATGACAAAGAGGGTGTTTCGGTCGGCATTTCTTGTGACATCATCGGGGAGGCGGTGGCTGAATCGACAGAGTAACACCACCGCGTTCAGGAGGACGCGAGTTCAATCCCCGCCCGGTGCCACCAAGCTGGGATTTTTCAGCCGCCGCCGAGTGGCTTAAAACTACCCACATGCTGTCCAGAAGACCACCTATCAACCCGGACTCTAGATTCTAGGATTAAAGATGAGCTCCGGGAGGGCAGCATGAGCCAATGAAAGATGGCGCCACTATAAACACTCGCCTGCGCCAGAACGGGCTGGGCCGACCATCAGGATCCACCGGGAAGAAGCCTTGCGCCGACCATCAGGCCCCACCGGGAAAAAGCCTACCGGTGCTATAGGCCGCGACGTAAAAAAAAAAAAAAAAAACCGCTGCGATAATGTCATCCAGTCTGGCACCTGGATAGTAGTAACGTTTTCTGCTGCCGTTTGATGAACGACCACAGAACTCAACCAGCTGACCACGCACCATGGAGTCCCCAACCAGGCGAGTCTCAAACTCATCCTCCATGGTGTCTGCCAGCACCTAGAACCTGTTGAAGGTAGTGGGGGTCAGTAAATCCTTGGTTGCCTGCTTCGGTTTGGCTCCATTCCTTACAGGTTGGAACCCGACATCCTGTGAAGCAGGAAGAGAAGCGTTAAGTGGGGCAGGCTGGAAGTTGTCCTGTGAGGCAGGCTGGGAGTTAGCCTGTGAAGTAAGCTGGGGGTTAGCCTGTGAGGCAGGCTGGGGGTCAGCCTGTGAGGCAGGCTGGGGGTGGTCTTGTGAGGCAGGCTGGGGGTTCGGCTGTGCGGCCGGCGGGGGGTTCGCCTGTGGGTCTGGCTGGGGGTTAGCCTGTGGGGCTGGCTGGGGGTTAGCCTGTGAGGCAGACAAGGGGTCAGCCTGTGAGGCAGCCTGGTGGTTGTCCTGTGAGGCAGGCTGGGGGTTAGCCTGTGAGGCAGGCTGGGGTTAGCCTGTGAGGCTGGCTGGGGTTAGCCTGTGGGGCTGGCTGGGGTTAGCCTGTGGCGCTGGCTGGGGTTAGCCTGTGAGGCAGGCTTGAAGTCAACCTGAGAGGCAGGTAACACGTCCTCCCGTGAAGCAGGAGATTCGTCTGGAGAGGGCACAGTCTCGGTGGAGGGCCTCCACCAGCGATGCTGGAGTCACTGCCTCATTGCTTGCAAGAAATTCCTGAAGGGCTTCGAATTTCTTTTCAAGATTGTTATGTTTGAGTTTCCACCAGGCACAGCCTTCTGAAGTTGTAATCTTTGAACGAAGAGGCGGCACGTTTTACTCAGCTGGAAGTACTGAGCTGCAAATCGTCCGGGACAGACGCCACACTTAAGGTTCGAAGGCATTGTTAGAAATTTAAGCGAGTTAACAGTTTGGGCAAATATTAAAAGCGCTTTCGAAATAACTTAAAGCGTGACCATAAATTGAACTGGATAAAAATTGTGCATGGGAATTAGATACTGCTGTGTTAGATGCCTCCAACACTGGGAGTTCGTAGTGAGGATGCTGCTCTGCCGCCAACAACATCGTGACCGGTATGTAAGTCGTTTCCGAACGATTCGGTACGGCACATCAGCATCTGGGTGTTCTCTACTACGGGGGAGAGAGCCTGAACCTGTTTGTCGAGGCACTCCCGAGTTCTTTCTGCACGGGTCCATCTTTTAGCCTCGCCAGCGAACGAACGGGGAGCGAATCTCTCGAAAATTCAATGGTGACCATCCCGATGTAGGCCGTGCGCGGTATCGTTGGTCATCAAGCCGGGATGCTGTCTTAGAGGCTTTCAGGTATAATCCCACGGATGCAGCCTCGCTCCACTGGCCGATCGACCAAGAGCGGACCCATATGTCAGGACCTGCCGTTCCTTTCGTACCGAGCAGGACTGATGTATCAACGACACAACTGCCAACAGTACGGTTAAACTAACCAGTCTCGCGACCAACTGTCCAATATCAGAAACCCTTAAGTAACATGGACGGACTGCCCTGAAGGAAAATCGCCATACCGCTTAAGTATCATTTTCGGCCTGAATTGGCGAGTCCGCAAACTAACCCGCCAACTGATCTGATATTGTTACCTGAACGATTCAGACGTTACTTAAGAGCCTTCACCCGACGGTTCACCCGTTCAACCGACGCAACTAGACCGTCCCATTCTGAGTTGATATTCGACTAGCCCGCCCCGCTGGAGCGGGTCTTGCCTGAAAGAGGGCCGTGACGGAGCTGAAACCATGACTGGTCACTTAACACTGCCGGCGCAGCGCTCGACTCCATTACATGGCTTAACATCACAAATGTTCGGGAAAGAAGCGCAACGGTTGGCCTTGGCCGCCAAAGTGTCCCCAAGAGGCCCAGACACTCGGAAAGACAGACAAACACGGACGGAGAGGCACCGAATGCCACAGAGAGACGGACAGAGAGTCATTGACAGTAGTAGGAGATGGCGCCAGTAACGGGACTAAAAAAATTCGCTAGCATGATCAAGAATTAGCGCCAGAAACTACGTTGAAAAATTTTATACGTTGAAAATGCGCCGCCGGCCGGGGCAGCCAGCCGGGCGGCCAGCCAGCCAGCCGCCGAGGGGACCTCCCCACTACCCAACCGGGTAGTGGTCAAAAGCTACCCAAAGTGACCATCATGGCTTCAACTTCTAATGCGGCTTGACCCATTATCTGATCGTCAACATCGTCAGCATGAAGAGTTGCAGCGGCAGCGTGGGGCTGTTGTTGTTGTTGTTGTTGTAAGTTCATGACGGCGAAGACTTCCTCCATGATGCTCCTCTCGCAACGTTAGGGGACTGACTAAGCTACCCGGGGGTTATTTGGGGCATATGCGCACACTACCACAAGTCTTTTCTTCTTCCGAGGCTACCCCAGGTTATAGGGGACACACCCACACATGTATGCACACACGCGCACACGGGCCCAAAACCACAGGCCATTCTTCTTCCGAACAATAGGAAAGCGTGAACAAACTCACACCCACCCGGTCACGTCGCACGAAAAAAAAAAAAAAAAAACAGAATCCTGTTCTTAATAACTACATATAATTACATACACACACCATAAATGAATAAGCTACATGCTACTTCTCTACATTTTTTTACACACACACACACACACACACATACACACAGACATTATTATCATGTAACATTTAATAAGTTAGCCACATATCTTAGAAATACAATGCTTGTAAGTCAGTCTTTAACTAGATTGACAAAATGTTTTTATACATGGGGGCATTTTAAACATTCTATAAGCATATGTTAACACCTTTCTGTCATTCTTCAAAAAATTCCCTAAATCAGAATTATCTTTCACACACACACACACACACACACACACACACACACACACATACACACATTATTATCATGTAACATTTAATAAGTTAGCCACATATCTTAGAAATACAATTCTTGTAAGTCAGTCCTTGACTAGATTGACAAAATGTTTTTATACATGGGGGCATTT